>NC_039358.1:114574230-114658428 GCF_003573695.1 Papaver somniferum
GAAATCTGGTGGTAAAAAGTTTGGCATCCGGTTTTTCAAATTTAATAGAGAACCCATGATGATGATTAAGCACCGTCCTTAATCTTTTGGCTATTGAAATTAGCAACAGATTGGCCGTTTTGTAACCCAACAGCCCTTTCTCTGTACCCTCCTCATGGAACACATAACACGTAGGATGTTATGCCCCACTCAAACGACTCAAAGCTGGGAATGTATAAGAGCAAGTCTAATGAGACACGTCTAATTTCTCAGTTTGGCAGGTCAGGTGGATGGTCAAAGTTAATTTTGGGAAGTGGACAAAGGGTTTATCGAGACAAAGAAATTCGACCGTTGCACTTTGAAACGATTGGCTCCAACTGAACCGATAATCTGCCCCAACTGAGACGAGCCTCGATTCCAGTTGAGACGAGCCTCGGCTCAATGTGGCTCGACAACGGTAAATTTCTAACTGCAAAAAAACGGTCACATTTCCAACTCCCTATGAATTCAACTCAACTTCAATCTTCTCTACTCATAACAACTTCTTTTCTTCTCTACATAATATCAACTCAAATCTAATCTCCTCTACGTCTCTTCAACTCAAATTCAATCTTCTTTACATCTTTTCAACAAAAATTCAATCTTCTATACAGTTTTCCAAACACATATTTAACACCCACTTAATTACCATGGCTCCTCGATCTCAAGGTTTTATTCGCAAAGAAAACCACCTAAAAATAAACACAGTGAAGTTTTACCAGGGAGAGAACAAGATCCGGAGGAAGATAACAATGCACGGCTGCTTTCATGTCCAGAATTAGCAATTAGTGAAGGTCATCTATCGATAAAGGTAGAGCGAGATAGTTCTCTACAGAAAACAAGAGGTGGTTGGTACGAAGTTCATAAAGTTTATGACCAACTTCCTCGTGATGTTAAAATTATTGTTGATTGATTTCCTTGGTTTACTTTGTACCATATCAAAGCGCATAAAAATTCGCCCAAACTGGTGGGTATATTGATGGAGCGTTGGTGGTATACTACACACACGTTTCGTTTTCATGAATTCGAAATAGGTATGTTTTATCTTTTGATTTATATTTATGTAATCAATACGAGTATTACAAATGAAATGAACAAATTGTTATTTTTTTATTTTTAGGCATAACACCATTAGATTTGTATTTCCTACTTGGGATACCTTCTGGAGCGGGAGATGATCCTCCATTTGACCAAGATAGTGGGTTAGCCGAACAACGATACAAAGATGCACTTCCAATGTACTTCTAAGTAACAAAACAACGAAATCATTTAGCTTTAAGATGTGGCGGAATTGCTAATTCTGGTTTAAAGGCATTTATAGTCAACGAATTGCATGGTGGTAACGATCCTGGTATGAAAGGGTATGACCCTGCTAAAGATACAGAAATTGCTAAGGTATTTATTTTATGGATACTCGGTTCATGTTTTTTCCCAAACTCAAACTCAAGTACTCAAGTGGGGTGGTTAGAGGTGTTGCAAGATATGAAAAAGGCTGCCACTTATGATTGGAGGTCCGCGATATTAGCTTAATTATACATTTTTCTCGATCTCGCATGTTGTGGAGGTCAAACATTAAAGATTATTGGGGCATCCTTGAGGTAAATATGTCAATCCATTTCTTTAGATTTATATCAGTGTATAAATATTTAACAACTACAATACTAAAACATTCCTTAGACAAAATATAATTTACTTTCCTTTATATGTATTTTACTCCAGCTCTGGTGGTATGCATGTTTCAACATTGGTGTACCAAGACTTTTCGACTACACAACGAAATTTTGGCCAATGATAGTAAGGTATGAAGGTAATAAGTGCATAATTCATATGATTTTAGTATCCATTCCATACTTGTTTTAGCTATTATTCTTGCACATTTTCGTATTATTACTTTTGTTTTCTCTTATTTGTCTCAATTAGGTGAATCATCCAAAAAGGAGATATAAATTGATTAAAAGAGCTAGGGAGAGAAGTATTCCAAGAATCCAAGCGCCCAAGTCCAAGAGAAGTGGAAGAAGTGCGACGAAAAGGAGCAAAACGCTCAAAATCAAGACTCGGGACAAAGACCAATCTTAACTCATTCAAATTAAGGATTTTTCATCATAATCTTGAATATAATTGAAATATAAAAAATAATGCAAAAAGAATGAGGTCATTCCGAGTTCGGGTGAAGAAGTTGTGGCCAAAACAGTTTTTATTGAATACCGAAGACAGTGAAGTCCGCGAACTGGGTTTGCGAACCGAGTTCGCAGACTTAATTCCGAAAACTTCTGCTGGATTTTTGAAGTTTGCAGACTGGGTACGCAAACTTAGCAAAGGGGAAACGTGTATTCACACCTTGGAAGACCTAAGGGCACGTTTGGGAACGTTAATTCGTTATTTTGGGTCGGGTTCCTGAACCGAACCCAATACGTGAACGCCAAGCAATGTAAAACATATAAAAAGGTATTAGGTTATGCGAAATCACATCACATCATTAGGTCACGAAATTGTTAGGGTTTGGAGAGGAGAAATATCAAAGCTAGGGTTTCGGAGCGATTCTCAATCGTAACGTTATCTCTTAACTTTTCTATCATGTATATCATGGATGCTTCTACATCCATGAGTAGCTAAACACCTATTGTGAGGATGAATTCTAAGTTGTAAACAAGATTTGAGTTATTATATTAATCTACTTTGAAGTTCTTCATATGATTATCGTTTGTTTATACTAATCAATATTTATGATTGATTGATAGATTGTTTAGGTGGCTAACTAAATTGATTTGTTGATCCAATCTATTTCTAGTATTGATTTAGGAGATAAGTAATCGTCGAATAACTTGTACACAAGTAGAGAACACAAAACCTTGCAGAGGGATTCTGTGGAGCGATTGTGTGTATAAACAACACTAAAAAGTTGACCTTGATCTAAGAGTCTAACTAGTAGGATCAACCTATAAATTCACAAAAGATAAAGCATTCGATTGGATTACACCTTGAGTGATCTACTACTTGGTGGTTCGTTGAATAGAATCTGGTAGGCGAGAACTTCCGTATCCAGTGATATAAGGAGTTTAGGGGATAACACTGATCTAGCTGTTATTCTACGGTTGGTGATAATCTATGATTAACGACGAGTAGGAAATTATAATAACTCATTGACGGTTTATATATGAAGAAGGATTCCTCGATCATATCTCTCTTTATTGATTATAATACAATTTTATTTGCTTTGATTATTTATTTTGTTCACAATCTAAAACAAAACCCCCCTTATGACACTTTGACAACTAAAACTCACTGCTCTTCGCGGGAACGATCCTTACTTCCATTATATTACCAGTTAATTGTGTGGAAATAAGATTATTAATTTGATTGCACTTACGACACGCATCAAATTTTGGCGTCGCTGCCGGGGAGCAGTCGGTAGCTTTAGTTGTTATTTTTATTAGTTTTAATCTTGTTTTTAGAATTTCTTTTTAGTTTTTAATTTCGTTTTTCTAGATTTTTATTTTCAGGTACTTAATCTCTGGCACCTAAAGACTGGGAATACCAGATGTGCGGAATCCAAACTTGTAGGGGAACGGTGTTACAAGCACATCCACAGTTGCAATAATAACCTTCTACTTCAACAATGGTAGGAAGTACAAATAATCCACCACCTCCACCTGCGGAGAGGAAGTTAGGAGAGTTGACATATCCATGCTTAGATTCGCAACCACTGTGCATTACAATCACTAACCCAGTGGAGCTGAAGTTGAGCTTACTTCATCATCTGCCAAAGTTCAAGGGACTTCCAGGTGAAGATCCGAATCGTCATCTTCGAAAATTTCAACAGAAGATGACAAGTCTTAGGCAAAGTACCGAAGACAGTGATACGACATTGCTGCAAGCCTTCCAATTCTCTTTAATAGATTCAGCGGAAGAATGGTTGTATTACCTTCCTCCAGGGAGTATTACAACATGGGACGAGATGAAAAAGCTATTTTTAGAGAAGTATTTTCATGATTCTAAGGCAGCATCCGTTCGTAAAGAGATTAGTGGTGTTCTCCAGATTACTGGGGAGTCTCTCTATGAATACTGGGATAGGTACAAAAAGTTAGTGGCAAGCTGTCCCCATCACAACATATCTCCAACACTCATCATTCACTACTTCTATGAAGGATTACTTCCAGAGCAACGAAATTTGATTGATGCAGCCGCTGGTGGTTCACTTACTGAGAAGACAATCTCGCAGGCGACTAGTTTGATCGAGAGTATGGCTTCGAATGCTCAAAAATTTTACACCATACATGACTCAAATGTCAGGAGAGTGAGCGAGATTGGAAATTCAAATACAGAGCATCGATTGAGTACTATTAAAAAGGAAATTCATCGTATAGCCTCTGTAGTTTCTCCACCATACGAAGACGAGGCCGAGGTAAATGTTATATTTCCTAATCAGAGGCAAAGGTATGATCCCTATTCGAATACTTATAACCCTGGTTGGAAAGATCATCCTAATTTTAGTTATCCTAACAAGCAAGCTGCAACTCCCAATCCATATGTGAGGAAAGGTGGTTTTCAACAACAGCAACCTCAGAATGAGGAATCCAAGTTTGAAGCACTCATATCCATAATCAAACAGGGTCAGCAGAAAACTGATCAGTTCATACAAGATACCAAACAGAATCAGCTAAACACCGATAATGCTATTAAAGATTTGGAAACTCAAATGGGGCATTTGGCTACAACAGTGGGTAAGTTGGAAGCACAAGCATCAACAAAGTTACCATCTCAACCGTTCGTGAATCCAAGAGAGCACGTTAATGCGGTTACGTTAAGGAGTGAAAGACAAACTGAAGAGCCGCATCAACAAAAAGAGGTTAGTAACGACATCGAAAAGGAAGTAGAAGAGGAAACCGTCCCAACGGAAAAGCCAACCTCAAATGGCCAACATAAGGACACAGTTCCCACTTTTACCATACCACCTCCTTTTCCTAGTCGTTTTGCCAAATCCAAGAAAGAAGCTCAAGACAAGGAGATCATGGATATTTTTAGCAAGATACACATCAACATTCCATTTATTGAGGCCATCAGAACTGTACCCAGATATTCTAAGGTTTTGAAGGATTTGTGTACAAGGAAGGATAAGTTGATTGCTAATCATATTACTTAAGTGAGCGAAAGTGCTACATCTATGTTGCTAAAAAAGATGCCTACAAAGTGTGAATATCCTGGCGGTTTTACGGTACCAGTTACCATTGGTAACCGACAATTTGAGCGTGATTTGCTTGATTTGGGAGCATCCATAAGTGTTATGCCAGCCGATGTTTATGATTCTTTGAATCTCGGACCTTTAAAAGAGGCAAAGATCACTATTCAATTGGCTAACAAGTCCAATATATATCCTAAGGGAGTCGTGGAGGACGTGTTAGTTCAAGTGAATCAGTTGATCTTTCCGGTTGATTTCTACATTGTGGATATGCACAATGGAGATAATTGTTCATCTACTTCGTTACTTCTTGGGAGACCGTTCATGAAGACTGCAAAGACAAAGATTGATGTTGATAGTGGTGCACTCACTATGGAATTTGATAAGGAGATCATACGGTTCAATATTTTTGAAACCATGCGCTATCCTAGTGATGTTCACTCAGCCTTCTCCACTGATGTTATTGATTCGTTAGCACAACAAATGTTTGATTTTAATGCTGAAGATGAACTTGGATTTGTGATACGGAATAACATTGATTTGGACGTTCATGGACATCCGAACATGGACATTGAGATATCCAAAGAATTGGTGGAGATGTGTGGTGCTTTAACAACACTACAAAAAGCAAAAACGGGTAATATTTCTTATATTTCGTTACCCATAACTAATGAGGTTCCTTTACCTTCTATTGTGCAGGCACCGAAACTTGAGTTGAACCCGCTTCCAGACCACCTAAAGTACGCATACTTGGGTGATAAAGAAGAACTTCCGGTGATTATTGCAAAGAACCTCACACCAATACAAGAAGAACGTCTACTTAGGGTTCTGAAAGAGCATAAAACGGCTATTGGTTGGACAATTGTTGACATCAAAGGCATTAGTCCATCCATGTGCATGCATAGAATCCTGACGGAAGATTATTTTAATCCTGTACGTGATGCTCATCGTAGGCTTAACCCCCAAATGATGGAGGTCGTGAAGAAAGAGATCCTCAAATTACAAAGTGTGGGGGTGATTTACCCAATTTCTGAAAGAAAATGGGTTATCCCGGTTCAAGTGGTGCCTAAGAAATCAGGTGTCACTGTTGTTACAAGATGATAAACTTGTTCCTACAAGAGTTCAAATAAGATGGAGAGTATGCATAGACTACAGAAAGCTTAATACAACAACCCGAAAGGATCACTTTCCTTTGCCTTTCATTGATCAGATGTTAGAGAGGTTAGCTGGACACCTACATTATTGCTTTTTAGACGGTTATTCGGGCTACAATCATATTGTTATTGTAACACCCAGTGTTTTTAGCATGGAGCATGCTAAAAGATGCGTCGTGGCCTAAGATGAAACTTCATCCAAAGCTTCTGTTGCATAGGAAAAAGGAACATTAGCCCTTGGACAATGTGTTGACAATGTTCAGCCAACATGGCTGCACATCGGGTTGGCAGCGGACAGCCAACATGGCTGGACATCGGGTTGGTAATGTACAACCAACATGGTTGCACATCGGGTTGGCAGCGGACAACCAACATGGTTGGACACCGAGTTGGCAGCGGACAACCAACATGGTTGGACATCTGAGTTGGCATTGGCAGTGAGCAACCATCTTGGCCGGTCATTCAGAAATTCATAGCAACGGCCATGAATAGTGAAGCAAGCATGTCAATATGCTCCCCTTTCCATACTTGTAGAAATTCCATTAAGATATATATAGGGAGGGGTACTTGGTTGAAAGTGCATATACGGACCATGCACAAAGTAAGATATCCTTAGAGATGTACAACCATCACAGCTGGACATTGGAGTGGCCTATGGGCTAAAAACGGAAGCAGAGCCATTACGGCCCTTCACGGGACCTGGCTTAGGAAATGTTCATCCGTCACGGCCGGACATTAGAACTGACATGTGAGCCAGAATTGAATGTACAGCCATCACAGCCGTACATCGCTGTTGGCCAGGGTGGTGAGGTGCAGCCATCACGGCATGGGGAGTTGATGAATGATTTTTGCTCCCTCAATCTAAGTTGTAAAAATGTCTTTTAAACATATATAGGGAGGGATAGTTGGTTGAAGGTACTGATAGACACATTTTTGTGTCTAATTTGTCTCGATTATATATATTTATAGTGCTCATTTTTGTACTTATTATGGTGTCTTATGTGTGTATAGGTATTTTTTGCCAATAAACATTTTTGGAAAAATCGGCTTGAAAAGTTGCGTGGGGTATCCCCGGAGGACACTTGCTATTCGGACCCCTCAAATGGATAAGGGGTGACTAATTACTAAGGGGCATCCATTTCCAGGAAGCTGCTAAATGGAGACCAGCACAGGATAGGGGGAGGTCATCTTCATCGTTTTAAAAACTGAAATTGGCGGGAAATTTTGTGCATGCAACTGGCAGAGTTGGGGATTGATTTCGAAGGTGTTTTAGTGAGATTCAATCGCCAAAATTGATTGGGCTGGACGTGATTCAACTAAACAAGCCTGGTATAGTCGTTTGTTTGGATCAAATTGGGCTAGAAACCGAGTTGGAGCTAAACAGGGAAAGTGTTTTTACACGGACCCTATTGAGATTATTTTTAGAAGTTCTAGAGAGACCAAAGACCTAAAACTCTTTCCAAAGATACATATCTATGTAAGGAAGATTTTGAGACAATCGGGAAAGCTCAGAAACGCGTGGAACAATTTAGAGAAAAGATTATTGACGTAACTGCCAAGGAAGGAAATAAGAGATTTCGATGAGTTTTGGGGGAGATTAAATCGCTATGTTGGCTATATATAAGTTGCTGGGAGTTCAAGGGAGAAGGTCGAGACTTTGGGGGACCGAGCTGAGGGCTTAGTGAAGCTGCAGAGGTGAAAATCAAGAGTTACAGAGAAGACGTTTCTGCTGCTGAAGAACAACGTCGTAAAACACTTCGCAACTTAGCAAGAAACCGTTACCTAATCTTTCAAATCCAATACCTTTGTAACAGCTTTGCAACAACTATTCCTGTTAGAATTTATTTGTAAGGGCAGCTCCCGTAACAGTGGATTATGTAACAATTATATCTGTTACAGATTCACTTCTTCAATAAAAACACCTATTTGAGCCATGATTAAATATTTTAAGCGTGTTTTTGACATGAGGAGCTAAACCCCAACACTGGGATGATGGAGGAAGCCATATTTCACAATCACTTGGTAACTATAATTGATTCTTTATGACTTTTGCACTTGTTTTAATCGATTAATGATTTTTCTTGATTAGTTGTGATTTTGTTTGATGTCGCATGCTGGGTTTTAGGAACTTTTGATGCGTCAAGCTTGTGATTTACATCTAATGCTTTATAAAATCCACTTTTGGCAAAGAAAAGAGTCAACAAAAGAGCTAGAATTGTTATGAGTCATCATATGAACCAATTGAATGTGATTAGTGGTGAAATCCTAAGTCTCAGTACCTCTCGATATTCGTGACAACCTTGTGAATATATTTTTAGTATTTTTATTCTTAGTTCTTAAATCAAACCTTTACACAATCCGAGTTGAACGAACTTTACTACCACTTTCAAAACTACATCAATTTTTGGCGCCGCCGACGCGGATTTGTATTAGGTTTTAGATTTATTTTTATTTTTGTTCTTTTTTACGCCTTTGGTAATTTTTGATTCTTTTCATATTTCGAGCGAAGCTACAAGGAAAGAGAAAGTGCTATAAAAGGAAAGCATCGCCAAAGAAGGAAAGAAGAGAGGAATCCGAAAGGAGTGAAGAAGAATATTTTGTGTATAGTTATTTTGTTTTATTTTTAGAAACTGTAAATAGGGTTTTTGTTTTTGTAATTTTTCTTTTTATTTTTGGACACTTTTTGGACTTTATTTTTGGACTGGTACATTATTATTTTTAAACCCTAAGGAAGGGTTGGTTTAAATAAAAAATTGTTTGCAGGGAAGGACGACAGTTACGATACTGTCTCGGCCCCTCGGGTTCGTACACTGACATCGGAGTCGGTGGCCTGAGTCGACTTCAACGGTTCATCGCCCGTCTGGTACGGGAGGTAAGATTCTATCCACCCATGAATCCCCTGTCAGTGGGTTTTATTTTGTGTGACAACTCACACCCCTGCAATAGAATGTCGAACTGGTTTTACAAGAGCCAATACAACGAATATCCGACTGAGTTTCAAAATGGACGTTACTACTTTGACCATAGTGTGAATAGTGGTTGGGAACATCAGCCTTTTCAAGGTTATGTCTCATACCTTGATGAGCCCAATTACTATCCACACACGCACCGGTCATACGAGCAAAATTCTTATATTTCTCCTTTAGAAGAGTCCCTCAGGAAATTAGAGGAGTCGACACGTAAGTTAGATGAGATGAATAACTTAGTTTATGACGAAAGAGAACTTTCTATAGAGGAATCCTTCAAGCTGATAGCTGAGACGAACGAAAGAATTGCTCGAAATAATCTTAATTTCCAATATAGTGATTCCAATAGTACCCTTGAAAATGAGGATAGTTATTTGCATAATCAAGATGACGAGGATAAAATTGGTAACACTACTTGTTTAGATGAGGTTCAACCATTTTCATGTTATTATGATTATGATGTGGATAATGTTGATGAAGAATTTGAAATATGTAGGCATAGTGATCAGGAATTTGTTACTCCAAATGAACTTTATGATGATAGTGTTATTTCTGGTCCAGATCCCGATAATTTTAATGATTATTCACCTATTCAAAAGGACGAGGATTTGATTATAGATACCACTTCTTTAGATGATGTAGTATTTCCTTTTGATTACGAAGCCGATAATGGTTTAGAGGAACGAGTTTATTCTGAGAATACCGTTTTAGAGTCTAGCGATTTAGAAACAATGGTCTTAGACGAAGAAAATGAACTCGTACAACTATTAAATATGAGTGAGGATGCGTCACTTGAGTATAACCTAGAAGAATCAATTGATTATTTTCAGGATTCCAACGATCTAGAAATTGAGGAAATTGTAGCTAGTCTATCTAGAGATACCCAAAAATCTAAGTTTGGGGGTGATTATCATTTTCCATGTGCTTTAACTCTTACAAAGGTCCCTCACTTAGGACTTCACATATGTGCCTCAACCATTTTGCAAGATTATCTTCATACACGTTTTCCTGAACCTAGTGATGTCCATAAGGAAGTTCAGTTGTTAGAAACCCATCCTCTGGTTGATGAGGTTAGACCAGGCTATGATACCAAGATCGACTTTGTTTTCCCACCAAATATTTTTCAACCAATTGTGGGAACGTATAAATTTCAGATGTGTCAATTATTTAGTTTTGAGACAAAACCTAATTACTTTAAGATATTAGGATTGATACATTTGCTTAAGATTGACCACCAGTCTCATCGTGGTCGATTGTGTGAGTCAAAACTGATTGATTTTAAGGATCCTCAATTATTCAGGTTATTATTATGTGCTTCTAAGTTTTTACTTGAGTTTTTCCAGACTCTAATACCTGAACCGGATCTTAGCTTTGAGGAATTCCAACCCATGAAAATATTTTATTTAGACCCAGTTATAGAACCTGAACCTGAACCATAGCTAGATGTAGTTGTCTTAAACAGGAAACTAGACAAGGATGTGCTTTATTTGCTTATTTTCTTGATAGGTTGCAGATTCCTTTTATTTTTGATAGCTCTATTTGGTTTTGATGACCCACGGAAATTTCGGCTATTAGTTTATGATTCCATGAGGTGACTAATCATATATTAGTCTGGCTGAAGACGTTAAACTTAGCACTTCTTGAAAGGTAACCCAATATTCATGCGACACGGTAATATCTTTCCTTATCTCTTTTGCTTCAAATGGTAACAGTTTCTCCTTGTTCATGCTTTTAATTTTATCTTTAGAACATTGAGGACAATGTTAGATTTAAGTTTGGGGGTATGGGAGAAACTTTTTAGTTGCAATATGAATAAATAAACTCCAGAGCCTAGAAATTTATGCCTATTAAGGATGACACTAACCTAAGTGGATGGAATCATTTTGATTGTAGGAGTTGAGGAACCAATCTGATTAGATGGCAACATCTAAAGAGTCTATTCATAAAAGCACAGAGCTCAGGTGTTAGAAATAACATGGTAGTTTCGCCATATCTCGTTGAGTCCTTTTCACTTCTGTTTTTATTTTTCTTTTTAAATATGTTTCTAAGTGATTTGGTGGGGCTCACGATTCAAGTTGTTACCAATGTTAGGGTGAATTAGAGTGATTGAGATACCATGAAAAAAAAAAGTTGAAAAAAAAAGAGAAATTGAGACCAGACCATTTGACCAAAAGGAATAAATTCAATAAAGTCGACCACTGGTACCCTTGTATATGCCAGTTGTGTTGACCTAGAGTTAGGTTATCGACCACTGGTTCCCTTGTATATGTCAGTGTGTTGATATTAATCAGACTAATACCTCAATCCATTAGGATAGGTTCATTTTGGCGGAGGCCTTCAGACAGATATGGGAAACGTCGTTCACTTAGTAAACATCAAAACCATCTATGTTTTTCTATATCCATCTTCTTGATCTATCCAGGTGATTAGTTTTGACTCTGGATATTGATGTCCATAGTGCGACTATCTGAGTAGAGCTCTGTCACTTTATATGAATTTTAGTATGCTTGAGTGCAAACTCGTATACAACAATTGGAATTTCGCATCAGGGTACTTCCTCCTGTAGTCAATAAGTATGCCAAACGAGGAGATTCTTTAGTGCCTTCCAAGGTTCTGTGTAGATAGCTAAGGTCTGGAGTACATGTTTTGTGTGTATATCTCTTGTAAGCCCTCCCGAGACTATAACTCGGCCACTAGGGCCACCTAGGGGTTTAAAGGATTATTGCATACGCTAAATGCAATCGACGATGCCTGCGTCAGTGAGTTAGGATTTTTATTTTATTTAATTTACTCGAGGACGAGCAAATAATAAGTTTGGGGGTATTTGATAGACACATTTTTGTGTCTAATTTGTCTCGATTCTATATATTGATAGGGCTCATTTTTGTACTTATTATGGCGTTTTATGTGTGTGTAGGTATTTTTGGCCAATAAACATTTTTGGAAAAATCGGCTTGAAAAGTTGCGTGGGGCATCCCCGGAGGACACTTGATATTCGGACCCCTCAAATGGATAAGGGGTGACTAATTACTCAGGGGCATCCATTTCCAGGCAGCTGCTAAAGGGAGACCAGCACAGGATAGGGGGAGGTCATCTTCATCGTTTTAAAAACTGAAATTGGCGGGAAATTTTGTGCATGCAACTGGCAGAGTTGGGGATTGATTTCGAAGGTGTTTTAGTGAGATTCAATCGCCAGAATTGATTGGGCTAGACGTGATTCAACTAAACAAGCCTGGTATAGTCGTTTGTTTGGATCGAATTGGGCTAGAAACCGATTTGGAGATAAACAGGGAAAGTGTTTTTACACGGACCCTATTGAGATTATTTTTAGAAGTTCTAGAGAGTCTAAAGACCTAAAACTCTTTCCAAAGATACATATATATGTAAGGAAGAGTTTGAGACAATCGGGAAAGCTCAGAAACGCGTGGAACAATTTAGAGAAAAGATTATTGCCGTAACTTCCAAGGAAGGAAAGAAGAGATTTCGATGAGTTTTTGGGGAGATTAAATCGCTCTGTTGGCTATATATAAGTTTCTGGGAGTTCAAGGGAGAAGGTCGAGACTTTGGGGACCGAGCTGAGGGCTTGGTGAAGCTGCAGAGGTGAAAATCAAGAGTTGCAGAGAAGACGTTTCTGCTGCTGAAGAACAACGTCGTAGAACACTTCGCAACTTAGCAAGAAACCGTTACCTAATCTTTCAAATCCAATACCTTTGTAACAGCTTTGCAATAACTATTCCTGTTAGAATTTATTTGTAAAGGCAGCTTCCGTAACAATGGATTCTGTAACAATTATATCTGTTACAGATTCACTTCTTCAATAAAAACACCTATTTGAGACATGATTAAATATTTTGAGCGTGTTTTTGACATGAGGAGCTAAACCCCAACACTGGGATGATGGAGGAAGCCCTCTTTCACAATCACTTGGTAACTATAATTGATTCTTTATGACTTTTGCACTTGTTTTAATCGATTTATGATTTTTCTTGATTAGTTGTGATTTTGTTTGATGTCGCATGCTGGGTTTTAGGAACTTTTGATGCGTCATGCTTGTGATTTACATCTAATGCTTTATAAAATCTACTTTTGGCAAAGAAAAGAGTCAACAAAAGAGCTAGAATTGTTATGAGTCATCATATGAATCAATTGAATGTGATTAGTGGTGAAATCCTAAGTCCCAGTACCTCTCGATATTCGTGACAACCTTGTGAATATATTTTTAGTATTTTTATTCTTAGTTCTTAAATCAAACCTTTACACAATCCGAGTTGAACGAACTTTACTACCACTTTCAAAACTACATCAGGTACATATGCAGACCATATACCAAGTAAGCTTCATAGCTTAGACGGAAGAGTATAAATGATGTTTAGGCCTCATTTATAGATATGTAGACTTACCAATGGAGCGTGTTAAGCATGGGCATCACTATGCCATGTCGCAGACCAAGTATTCATCACTTGGATGCATGTTGACGGAACGTCCTATACGGACTAGGCCATTACCATTATTGCTTGGACACGGTCAAGAAAACGAGTTGGCTTAAGCTTCTGATCCTTCGAGGATGAACTACGGTCTGTGCTTGATCCCTTTAGAGTAGGGAAGGGTACGTAGGCAGCCGCAATGAGTTGCAGCATTGTCGGTCCAGCACTTTGTCGCTCACATCATCTAATTGGGAGATGATTGCGACATTTTGGCCCCTCATATCATCTATGATCGGTAGCTCGATGCAAGAGATGATTGTGTCCAGACTTGATGAGGCTAGTTGCATTCCATTCCTTGAATGCTCATACTTCCTATCAAGGTGTTCGACATAGGCTAAAAACCCGAGTGTCGTAATTTATCTCAAGAGGAGTCCATTTTGATGGGAAACGACCTAAAGATCAAGACATGGTGATCTATAGATCCACATGGTCACCATAATTTAGCCAAATTCCATAGTTTAGGGCCTCAAAAAGTCGTTTTTGTCGTTTTAGCAAAAATTTTGTTTTCCTAATAAACCCTTCGCGGAACAAGGGTAAGTTGGAACGGTGTGGAAACTAAATTAAATGCATCATGCTCCACGAGCATGCTTGCGAGGGGAAATGGATGTGCATTTGCCTAGCCATAAGACCCGGATCGTAGCTTCATCATGGCGCATCGGGGAAGTTACGGCCTGCGGGGCAACTCGCCAAATGCGTAATTTTCCGGTCCGTCACAGTTATTGCGCCGGAGGATCAGGAGAAGACTACTTTTACTTGTCTTTTTGGTACGTTTGCCTATAGACGAATGTCGTTTGGTCTTTGCAATGCACCTGCAACTTTTCAGAGGTGTATGGTCAGTATATTTTCTGACTATGTGGAGCGCATTATTGAGGTATTTATGGATGATTTTAGTGTTTATGGTGATTCATTTGATTTTTATTTACAAAATCTTGAACTTGTGCTTAAAAGATGCATAGACACTAATCTTGTTCTTAATTGGGAGAAATGTCACTTTATGGTAAACCATGGCATAGTGCTTGGTCACATTGTGTCCTCTCGAGGGCTTGAAGTTGACAAAGCAAAGATAGACTTAATAAGAAACTTACAATATCCCACTTCGGTGAGGGAAATTCGTTCTTTTCTTGGTCATGCAGGTTTTTACAGGCGGTTTATCAAGGATTTCTCTAAAATCTCAATGTCGATGTGCAGATTATTGCAAAAAGAGGGTATTTTTGACTTCAACAAGGAGTGCAAGGATGCCTTTGATATATTGAAAGAATTGTTGACAACTGCACCAATTATCAAGTCACCAGACTGGAGTTTGCCATTTGAATTAATGTGCGATGCAAGTGACTATGCAGTTGGAGCCATTTTGGGTGAAAGAGTAGACAAGCTGTCTCATGTGATTTATTATGCATCTAAGACCCTAAACGATGCACAAATCAACTATTCTACCACCGAGAAAGAATTTTTGGCTATAGTGTTTGCACTTGAAAAATTGAGATCCTATTTGGTTGGTTCAAAAGTGGTTGTGTATTCCGATCACGCAGCACTTAGGTACTTACTAAAGAAGAAAGAAGTAAAGCCAAGACTTATACGGTGGATACTGCTACTGCAAGAATTTGATTATGAAATCAAGGATAAAAGAGGTGTTGAAAATACTGTTGTGGATCATCTCAGCAGACTTGTTGTTTCCGAAGAAGAACTTCCTTTACAAGATCGTTTTCCAGACGAATAACTTTTCTCAATTGAAGATTCAACATCTTGGTATGCGGATATAGTGAACTACTTGGTTACAAGACAAGTACCTAGTACAATGTCTAATTTTCAAAAGCTTAAGCTTAAGAAAATGCCAAGCAGTATGTGTGGGATGAGCCCTACTTGTGGAAATACGGTTCTGATCAAATCATCCGCAGGTGCGTACCTAATTCTGAATTCAATTTATTCTTACTTTTTGTCATACTTATGCATGTGGTGGTCACTTTGGTTCTAAACGTACCGCTTTCAAAGTACTTGAAAGTGGATTTTATTGGCCTAGCTTATTTGAGGATGCATATATTTTTTGCAAATCTTGTGATAGATGTCAAAGAACGGGCAATCTAGGTGCTCGAAATCAAATGTAACTCACACCAATTCTTGTTGTTGAAGTATTTGATGTGTGGGGAAACGATTTAATGGGTCCTTTGTCAATTCTAGTGGAAAATTTTATATATTTCTTGATGTGGATTATGTTTCGAAATGGGTGGAAGCTAAAGCCATCCCTACTAATGATTCTCAAGTTGTTTGTGAGTTTGTGAAGGAATATATTTTCTCTAGACATGGTACACCAAGAGTGGTTATCAGTGACGGAGGTTCGCATTTTCAGAAATCCTTCCATGCTCTACTCAAGAAGTACAACATAACACACAAGGTTGGTACGCCATACCACCCACAGACTAGTGGGCAATCCGAAATCTCAAACCGTGAGATTAAATCCATTCTTGAGAAAACCGTAAACACTACACGAAAATATTGGAGTTATAGGCTTAATGATGCATTATGAGCATACATAACGGCATACAAAACACCGATTGGTATGTCTCCATATCGGTTGGTCTATGGAAAATCTTTTCATCTTCCGGTTGAACTTGAACATAAGGCATATTGGGCGATAAAGATGTGCAACATGGATTATGACAATGCGAGGAAACAAAGGAAGTTACAACTTAATGATCTAGAGGAGATACGCAATGATGCGTACGAGAGTTCTCGTATATAAAAGGAAAAGACGAAACTTTTCCATGACAAGATGATTTCTCGAAAGAAATTTGTTGTGGGGCAAAAAGTTATTTTATTTTATTCTCGTCTTAAATTACTTCCTGGTAAGCTAAGGTCCAGATGGATTGGACCATATGTTGTTACTAATGTTTATTCTCATGGCGCAGTTGAAATTTCTAGTCTTAGAGATGGAACAAATTTAAAGGTGAACGGTTATAGATTGAAGTCATATTATTAAAGCATTGCTTATGTGCATATGGATGTGCAAGAATTTCATGATTATCTCCCTCTGGAGGAGTAATTGACGGAATGCCAAGTCGGGTTGAGGACATTAAACCAAGCGCTAAATGGGAGGCAACCCATCGGTTTTGTATCTCTATCCCTTTTGTTTTTAATTTTCTTGGTTTTGCATATCACATCTTGCATTCCCATCTTAGATTTTACAAGTCCTATATCTATAATGAAAGTTTTGACGAATTCTCGTCAGAAAATTCTGACTGCGCAGTTGTCACGAAAATAGCTCTCGAGACTTCATACGGAGTCCGATTTGAGTGGTTGGCCCCAACTTTTAAAGAGGACAGACTCACCTTTATTTTACAAAATAAAATCTGAATTCGGAGTCTGTTAAGTTGGAGATATAGGCCTGGACATTTGAGTTTCGGTATTTTCCAGAACTTTTTCAGATTGCATGACAGTCAGTCCGGAAGCCATCAAAGTCAGACGTTTTATCGAAACGATGTGCCCTTTTGACACTTTATATAAAAGACGTAGGCAAACAACTTTCATTTAGGATGTTTTTCCTAGTTCCCCACTCATTGGTACAGTTTTCGAGTTTAATTTGTTGTTAAGTCAGATTTCAGAATTTTCGGTTTTGAACATTGAGGACATGTTGAGTTTAAGTGTGGGGGAGCATTTACTATTTGCATATGCACATAAAAAATAATACTCTTTGATTTCTTGCATCCTTGAGACTTCATCTTTTGGAGTTAATTATGAGCTATTTAGGATGACACTCTACACCTCTTACAGTTCTTACGGCTATAGATTAAGTTCCATTTATTACAATCCTTAAATATATATATGTTCATAACTGAATGCGAAACTAAACTATGGTAGTTATTTGAAAGAGTCATCCTCGCAATTAATCATTACTGAATCACTTTCTTTTTGTTTTTGCAGTTTATGTTTCTCTAAAGTGATTTGGTGGGATCCTAATACTGCCGTGGATGTTGTAGCAAGATAATCATTGGTTGAGTGTATAAAAGTCCCATACGACAATTGTCTTACACTCTTAAAGAGTAAAGAGTGAGCCGGAAAAAAAAGTAAATAAATAAATAAATAAATATGGCTCCTCTTCATTTATCGACACTAATAAATGATAGGTCCGGAATTGCGGATTAATCATAGTCGATGAAAACAAAAACCATATCATCATTATATAGCGAGTCAAAAAGATTATTGATGAGGTTCTTGACACTTGGATAGCAGTATGTGTGAAACGTTGTCCCTGTCTCCGTCGCCTAAGCAAGCGTGGAGTGAAGGATCCAAGGAAATTATCACATACTTGCTGAAAAGGAACATGTGCTTAGAATATCTAATCATGTGGTCGAGTTAAATGGGTGCTTCTCTCAACTAGTGCGCTATAAATATATATCCTTTGACGACATTCATACAAGTATTGTGGGTAACATCTTTCACTTAAGTCAACATTTGCACACTTCACTTTTCTATTTTCATTTTCTTATCAATCCATGTGATTTCAGTATGCGAGTGTTGTGGCAAACGTTGCAACAAGTAGATGACTATCTTAGTAGAGTTTTGCAATCAGGTTGAATGTCACATGTAAGTAATTGCTTGTGTGTGATGATTGGAATGTATGTGGGTTTTGTGGGTATACCTCTTGTAAGCCCTCACAAGACTATAACTCGTCCACTAGGGACACCTAGGGGTTTAAAGGCTTGTTATTCATGCTAAGAGTAACCGTATCCTCACGACATGGAGTTGTTGTATTTATGATTAGTTTTGTTTAGGTTTCTCGAGGACTAGCAAAATCTAAGTGTGGGGAAATTTGACAAGTGCATAATTCATATGATTTTAGTGTTCATTCCATACTTGTTTTAGCTATTATTCTTGCATATTTTCGTATTATTACTTTTGTTTTCTCTTATTTGTATAAATTATGTGAATCATCCAAAAATGAGCTATAAAGTGCTGAAAAAAGCTAGGAAGAGAAGTATTCCAAGAATCCAAGCGCCCAAATCCAAGAGAAGTGGAAGAAGTGCGACGAAAAGGAGCAAAACGCTCAAAATCAAGACTCGGGAAAAAGACCAGGATTAACTCATTAAAATTAAGGATTTCTCATACTCATCTTGAATAGAATTTAAAGATAAAAAGAATGCAAAAAGAATGAGGTCATTCCGAGTTCGGATGAAGAAGTTGTGGCCAAAACAGTTTTTACTGAATACCGAAGACAGTGAAGTCCG
This sequence comes from Papaver somniferum, assembly GCF_003573695.1. Taxonomy (NCBI): domain Eukaryota; kingdom Viridiplantae; phylum Streptophyta; class Magnoliopsida; order Ranunculales; family Papaveraceae; genus Papaver; species Papaver somniferum. The sequence continues at coordinate 114,593,248 of NC_039358.1, forward strand.
CGAACTGGGTTTGCGAACCGAGTTTGCAGACTTAATTCCGAAAACTTATGCTGGATTTTGAAGTTTGCGAACTGGGTACGTGAACTTAGCAAATGGAAAACGTGTATTCACACCTTGGAAGACCTAAGGGCACGTTTGGGAACGTTAATTCGTTATTTTGGGTCGGGTTCCTGAACCGAACCCAATACGTGAACGCCAAGCAATGTAAAACATATAAAAAGGTATTAGGTTATGCGAAATCACATCACATCATTAGGTCACGAAATTGTTAGGGTTTGGAGAGGAGAAATATCAAAGCTAGGGTTTCGGAGCGATTCTCAATCGTAACGTTATCTCTTAACTTTTCTATCATGCATATCATGGATGTTTCTACATCCATGAGTAGCTAAACACCTATTGATTGAGGATGAATTCTAAGTTGTAAACAAGATTTGAGTTATTATATTAATCTACTTTGAAGTTCTTCATATGATTATCGTTTGTTTATACTAATCAATATTTATGATTGATTGATAGATTGTTTAGGTGGATAACTAAATTGATTTGTTGATCCAATCTATTTCTAGTATTGATTTAGGAGATAAGTAATCGTCGAATAACTTGTACACAAGTAGAGAACACAAAAACTTGCAGAGTGATTCTGTGGAGCGATTGTGTGTATAAACAACACTAAAAAGTTGACCTTGATCTAAGAGTCTAACTAGTAGGATCAACCTATAAATTCACAAAATATAAAGCATTCGATTGGATTACACCTTGAGTGATCTACTACTTGGTGGTTCGTTGAATAGAATCTGGTAGGCGAGAACTTCCGTATCCAGTGATATAAGGAGTTTAGGGGATAACACTGATCTAGCTGTTATTCTACGGTTGGTGATAATCTATGATTAACGACGAGTAGGAAATTATAATAACTCATTGACGGTTTATATATGAAGAAGGATTCCTCGATCATATCTCTCTTTATTGATTACAATACAATTTTATTTGCTTTGATTATTTATTTTGTTCACAATCTAAAACAAAACCCCCCTTGTGACATTTTGACAACTAAAACTCACTGCTCTTCGTGGGAACGATCCGTACTTCATTATATTACCAGTTAATTGTGTGGAAATAAGATTATTAATTTGATTGCACTTACGACACGCATCAGAAGGTGATAATTGGAAGCAAAGACAACAAAGGAATGAGGGGGATAACATTCATGTGTGGAGGTCCCAAATGTCGATTAGGAACAAATATAATGTTATTTGGAGGCCGTATGAGGATTTTGAAGAATACAACTCTGAGACGGTCAGAAGGATAGAAAACATTTCACTGCAGCGCATGGTGTTGTATAGTTCTGTCAGTAACATTGGTGTTTATTTTTTGGGGGAGAGATGTGCTAGACAGTTAGTTGGTCGAGTGGGAGTGCCGCTCAATCCTCCAAGAATAGATACCGTGTACGGGTTGAAATACTTAGAGCTAAAGGCAAGAGGTTGGCAAAAGTATGAGACTAAATTCACCCATTGTGATGAAGATCAGTATGACCTATGGTACAAGAGTGTTACATAGCCGATAATTCTTAGCGAAGTTTTACACATCTATGGTCCAGATTTCGTCGCAATAGGAAGAGAATTACCGAAATTGGATGCTCCAACACATGCACCACCAGTGATTCCAACTTTCAAAAGTTATCTTATAGCGGGACCTTCATCTTATTCGACTTGACGAAAAACGAGATCTTCTTCCTCATCGGTTGGGTCTGATTTGCCAGCTTTGAGTTGGGAGCTTGAGACTTTTAATCTTGCCGGAGAGCGCCAAATTATTCTGATTGTGTCGCAAGGTCTCGAGTGTCCTAATTCTTATGCAGGAACTTCGACAACTCAAGAACAATTGGTCGAACAATTGAATCAAATGAAGTTAAGAGATATGGAAACTAGATGTATTTACGTCCAACAATTGCGCGCATTAGGGGATACATTGAACGTCATTCCTAATTTTTCTCAGCGTACAATAACTCCGTCCTCCCAGGATGTAGTGCGAGAAACACAAGTACCTGATGTGCCACGATCTCCATATCATCCAGTGCAAGGTTCTTCAGTTTTTTAAGTTCAACAATCTCCATATCGCCAGGAAAGTAAAGAAGGCCCCAAAGGTTATCAAGATTATAAGAGATCGTTAAACTTTGATGGGTCTCCTATTGATCCTTCATGTACATGGTTGGGAAACCAAAGTGGGGGAGGAGGTGATACTCAAGGGTCTCAATCTGCGGGAACTTATGGTGGATTTGGAAGTTTGATGCAAGAGGGGGCGTATTACAAGAACTGGAGTGGATCCGAATAACTAAAATTATCCTTAATTTTTAATATTTCCAAGTTAAAATTATATTATAATGTAACTGTTACATGTAATCAGTACTAATTTATCTAGAAATGAAATTATAACTTAATTATAACTTTTTCTCGAGCAGTATTCGTACTTATCAATACCCAAAACGAGATATCAAAAAATCCTTTAAGATTGCGTAATGAGCTTCAAAAGTAAAAATTCTTTTTTTCCATCTTCGTCATTCCTATAGAGGTTGCAATACAACATCATCATTTGTCTCTTCCCGCAGTCTATAACGACCAAATAGCCGAACCAAAGTTATGAATTCTCCAACTTCATCTTTTATATCTCCAATTCGGCAAAACAACTCAGCCGCATTGCGATTGTTGGGGTTGTCGGTATAATTGCAGAAGTTATCAAAGATTTTATGGATATAACTCATACTCATTACCCCATTTTGACGTCGTTCTGCTCCCCTAGCCGGATATAGAGCGACGTAGTTTCGACAGAGCGACAAATCTTTATCCATCGTAAATTCAGCTGGATTAATATATGGTTGATCCACTGATCAGAAAATTTGTTGGTGTACAATGCAGGTGTAATTTTGGAGTTCAAATCAACTCAGTTTATAGGAAGAGGCTTCATAGCCGTTGGATATAACTAGCCGTTGTCGTCTCAATATGAAACGACCGGCTCAAGGAGGAACGATACTCGACTTTCTTTGAGACGAGGCTCGGATCTGTATTGACCGATCATCTCTAATGAACCCGATCGTCTCATATTGAGCTAATAGACTCTGTATGAGACGCGGTGTACAAAACTTTTTATTTGAGAGTTTGATCATCCGTTTTAGTGGTTTGCTAGTCCCAATGTACTTGTATAAGCACCAAACTAAGTTGTTTGATGTGCCCGTTGGAGTTTCTCTTAACCACGCCTATATGTTCAAAAAATAAATAAAAAACATCGCATGTTGATTACTGGGGAGGGGACGAGTATGAAAAATATCCTTGGAGGACGGGTTTTTCCATGGATTATCCATGATATTAGAACTTGGGCAGGGACGAGAACAAAAAATGCTCTTAGAGAATGAGTTTTCCATGGGTTATCCATAATGTTAGAAGTGATATTTAGAACTATGTTCATAATGTTTTCAAGAATACCACAATGAGGTAAAAAAATGTAAAAATATTGTTACTGGTAACGAAACTATTAATACAAAAAAAGAAACAATCTTACAATCCAGTAAGCTTGATTATAAATGTGGACTACAAGAAAATATAAGTAACATTGTAAGATCAATCATCACTAGTATAACTTGTATGAGTGAGTTATAGATGCATCTCACGCGCATCGTATCCTTAGTAAATCTCTGTTAACGTTAAACGAAATACTGAATAAAATCTATACTAGTACTTTTTATAATAAAAAGTCTAAATCCTAAAAATGAAAGGTACGGGTGGGTACGGAGCGGGGACCTTAAATCCCATCCCAGCATCACTAATTTCAGGGATTACCCGTATCCGATCTCGTTCCTCGTGTATGCGGGTAAAACCCTACCCAATAGGCTCACCGGGATGGGTTTGGGTGGAGCAAATTGTCATGTCTACTTGAATCTAGGATATATTCCGCAACAAAGCTCTACATACCTACCAAAAATGAGCATATTCTGAAATGTATAACACCACCATCTACTACTTTGAAAATCAGCCGTTGAAAATCGACAGATTCTCAACCATTGAAAGTAAAATTGGTAGATAGTGAGGTTTGTATTTCAGAATGCACTCATTTTTAATAGGTATGTAGAGTTGCAAGTGAAACATATTGTTGAAATATTTAGCTTGCGGTTTAAGTTTTATGAGAAGGCATAATTGGGAGATACTCTCACAAATTAGGGGATACTCACGGTTATATGGGGCTGGATTTTGGCTAAGGGGACATTTTTAATTTGGTATCCCCAATTGTGCACCAAATCAAAAAAAAATCATCATATCACCAAATCACAGTAGGTTTACAACACTTTTGAGCTTCTTTGAAAGCTTTATCAGTCATCACCCTGAACAATATAATCAACGGAGTCATTAGGATTACAAAAGTTCAAAGGAATATAAGCAAACTGGGTAGTTAACCTCCTTGTAAGAACAAAACAGCATAATCCAGAAAAAAAATCCCTCCGCCCACTATTAGTTGACCTATTTACTTTTAGATTTTGTCCTATAATAGATGACCCATATCACTAAACAATGAGATATTTCTAAAATTATCCTTTTAATCGATTATTGTTAGTATAAGAAATATGCATGTTTATATTCGTTACGTAGGTGTTTTAAAATGCTTTTCAATGATATGAAGTTTGCGAACATCCGTGGTGTAATTTGAGAGATAAATCATTTCAAAATTTCACTAGTTATTACTCATAAGGGTATAATTGTAAAAAAATACTTAAAAATACTCTTTTCTCTTTCTTGCCTTAAGAATTGTGTAAAATTGAACTAGGTCGTCTAATAGTGGGACAGAGGAAGTATTAAATAGGGTTCATAGGTCTTACTCATCTTTGTATAAAACATTTTTGGGAAGAATTGTTGGTCCTACTGCGAAACTAAAAACACGATCTTGAGATGCGGTTTTTGAATTGTTTGTTAAGAGATCTTTAAGCACTGTTCTCTTAATCTTTTGGCTATTGAAATTCGCAATAAATTGGCCTTTCTGTAACCGAACATCCCTTATATTGTACCCTTTCATCAAGCACATCAAACTAGGACATTATGCTACACTAATATATAATCAAACAGTTTAGGACAAACTCTGAATAGGGTGGATTCACTCAAATGATTAACTTGAACGGTAATGTACTTGAAGGTAGGATATGTTCCCTAACACACCTCTACATACCTACCAAAAATGAACATATTCCGCAATGTATAACACCGCCATCTACTACTTTGAAAATAAGTCGTTGAAAATCTACGGATTCTTAACCATTAAAATTGGTAGATAGTGAGGTTTGGTACTTCCGAGTGCACTCATTTTTCATAAGTACGCAGAGTTGCAAGTAGAACATACTCCTGAAATATTAGCTTACTGTTTAGGTTTTACAACAAAAAAATCGTCCAAAATGTTAGATGGTGTGAGTATGACAGTGTGAGTGGATTCTCCCTCAACTCTAAAACCTTTGTGGGACTGAGGGGTGGCTTAGTCTTACTAATATGTAACCGTGATTTTTCGTTTACAAAGAAAACACTAAATAGTTGAACCTATGACTGGGGTAAAATCCGCTTACCAGAACAACCAATTTGGGATGTCTCAAAGTCTCTGGATGGATGGTTCATATGCACCAGGCAAACTCAAAAATTTGTTTCTACACTTCTCATAATTTCATTTCGAATTATTTTATATTATTAAAACATTTCAAAATTCTTCTAATATTTCGTAATATGGATTTTAGGTTTGGCATGGATGAGTTCATGGAGAATCAATGTTTAGACGCAAAACAAATATCAGTTGACCCAGAAATTGTGAATAAGGATCTTTAAATAAGTCCTCTTTCAGGGAAATTTTTTTTCAACAAGTATGACAAGCATAAGATTCTTACATCGGACACTGAAACAATGAATGTGCAGTAGCAACAAGGTAAAAAAATCAATAAAATAAGTTTTAGTTATAGTTTTTTTAATTTAAATAGAACTGTTAATTTATTTAATCCAAAATGTAATTATCGGAATCAATGAAAGATGTAATAATTATAGTAAGTCCGATCGAGATATTAATAAGTATTTGGAACTGTAACAGCCACCCACTGTGAAGTTATACTTCACCTCCCGAGCAAATAGTGGCATAAAAGATGATGATGAAGCTTTTTGACTGGGATACATGAAGGAAGCGGGCTTTGGTGGTGAAGGTTGGGAAGGAAGAAAATCAGGATCAAGTGGCATCCTACATAAAGCGTGGATACATAACAATGTTAGTCTTGTAAATTTTGTTGAACCAAGCAAGGTAATGACATTCATCGCGAACCTCCTCGACCAAGTCGGGTTCATCATTATTTAACAACTCTATGAAATCCTCATAAGAAATCTTCCCGCTTGGAAGTGGGTTAATTGCTTGTACTCTACTGCATTGTAGCTGCATAAGGTGTCTTTCACCGAAGCATCAAACACCTTTTCCATAAACAGAATTGTGTAACACAGATCTCTTTTAGCTTTATCTAGCTGGCATCCTCATTGCCCCATCATTTTAAACTCTCTGCAAAATTACGATACGATTGTCAACAACGTTATGGCTTATTCTACTCATAAATACTATGAACCAGGATAGAATCTGACCACCGTCAACCTGATTAGGCACCTAATTATTTGTTTGGTACTTCTATATGACTGGAAAAATATTGCGGGCATTTTGAAGAACATGTTTACCAACACGGAAGTATATGTATACCACCAATACTAAAAATAATAACATTGGCATTTTAGTACACTACTAGTATGAAAATAAAATAAACATAAATAGATAATGGAAACAAAGTGAGGTTTTTACCTCCAAGATTCCTCAAAAACTATTCAAGCTTGATTTGTTACTCGAGCATTCATGAATGCCTATGTAAAATCCTGTTAAATTGCAGAAACCCCGTTATATTTTGTTGGTGCTACCTTTAAATCTTCTAACGCTTCAAGAAAACCACTTATTATTACTGAGCTAGCATCAGGGTAAAAATATACATTGGCATTGTACGCATAAAACAAATACTCCTTCGAGCTCATTTGAATAGTCAGGGTTCAAGTATGTGTTATCCTCTTCGAATTTCTGATGATAGCACTGTAAAGAAACCTCTTCAACCCAGACAACCTTGTTCTACTGGCATGCATATTTCTGTGACTTGGGGGGCCTTGTAATCTGAATTTTGTACATCCTAAGCTTTGCATACTCTGAATTTTGCACATTCCTAAGGTAATTTAAAATTTACAAATAAAAAAATAAATTAAATCCAAAATTTGAATTAGAGAAGAAACAAACTTACTGAAATCCTTGAAATAAAACATATTTATAGTATTCCATCAACGTTCTAATATATATTACTTGAGCAATTTAAGTCTTATAGTGTTTATGCTTTATGAAATAGAAACGTCGTCAAAGACATCTCTGGACTCGGTTTCAGATATCAGCGGAAATATATTCGTGTACCATATTGAACTCAGACCACCGACCTCTTAGTTGGGTAAATTGATCTCAATATTGGTGGTTAGATATAAGCTCAGGGAATACACCAGGTTAGATTGTTGTTTAATATTTTTCAACTCTTCATATTAATCCTGACTCCAGTTTATTCCCCTCATGTGGTGCTTGATTATTCTCCTTTTATGTTTTCCCCCCTTGGATCACTTATTAGAGTTTCTGAAGGCATAAGTGAAATCCGTTCATATATATAGCGTAATAGAAAGATCTGTTGGCGGTCGAAATTCGAACACCGGGATAGAGTCTCTGTCGTTCGATAGAAACCCTGTCTCTTATACATTTTCCTATAGGGGAGTTGGTCATATGCCATGCCCCATGAGATCCGGCCTAGATGCACCAACATGCAGAGGGTCGTGAATTCTCATGAAATTCATATTTGTATTTTTGTGAGACTCGTCCAACTGCTCAACATAAACTTTGAAATTTTATTTCTTTTTGATACAAATTTTTTTTGGTACATTAAAGTAGTGTTATAACATTGCTCGTTTGAACCTACCAAGCGTTGGTATGTCAAGTTTGGTTGTCATATTTTAGTATCAAAACTCAATTAGAATCACTTGATTAAATGTACTAAAGTCAACTTCGTTTAGGTTAGACTCGAAAGTCTAGGAACGTTGATACATACAAGTATTACTCTGAAGACCTGAAGATCGTGAATACGTATTGGCTATAATGAAGACAACATCCTTCCACTTGAGGTTAGTGATACTGACTTGACTTGTTTCCATTCCTATCGTTGCTTTCAAGTCGTTTAAGATTGAAAACATAACGTGCAAGGTTATATTTAATACTTTAGTATTAGAATTGGTCATTTTATCATGATCAATGTGTCAAGGAAGAATATTTGATTACGAAGTATAACGTTTATCTTTTGAACTTCGTAAATGCGACATCGACATAATCTGTGTAACTTGTTACTTGATTGTGTATTGGATATAGGTGTGATTTCATCCTAGGAAACTATGTTTGATTACATATGTTTAAAGGAAGTACATATGTTTCATATTCGAAAAGAAACCAATAAGCGTTTTGGTACGGTTCTCAATGAAGATTTATTAGATGACCAATTTAAACCTAGGTAAGAACTTTGGTAGAACCGATCTTGACTTATGTTGAGAGTTACGGTAGAAACGATCTTTAACTAGTTTGGGATTACTTTAGAACTGATCTTAACTTATGTTGAATGTCTTGGTAGAACCGATCCTTTCCTATATTGGGATACATGGTAGAACCGATCCTAGCTTTTGTTGGGAGTCTTAGTAGAACCGATCCTTACCTATATTGGGAGTCATGGTAGAACCGATCCTAGCTATTGTTGGGAGTCATGGTAGAACCAATCCCTACCTATATTTGGAGACTTGGTAGAAACGATCTTAACCTATGTTAAGAGTTATGGTATAACCGATCCCAAGAGCGAAACCGATTTCCAACATTCATTTATTACTTTCAGTTTTGTGTGAGTTTGGAATTAGGGTTAAATAAATAGGAAAGTTACAGATGTCGACATAATTTGAACATGAATATAATTCTTATCTTTTATTGTTCAAAAATATTCCTTGATACTCAAGGTGATCCCGAACCGAAATATTGAGGATCTTTAGATTAAGATATTCGATTATATGTTTTTTGATTTTCCAGAAATCAATCAATATCTCTTAGAAAGTTATATTAGTTAAGTGCTAAACTAATATTTGTATTTTTTAAGTTTTTGGAATTACAGGTTGGATATTAGTTGGAAATATGAAAACCAAAATTAGGTACTTATTTGCATATCTTGAGAATATTTTCGGTTTTGGAATTTCCTTGTTGTCCAAACAACCTTGGTCTATAAATAATTGAGTTTGCATTTCTTGTAAACTATCCTAAGAGCCAGGTAAACTTCATTCATGTTGTTTCTGGTGGAGCCGTCTATCCAGAGAGGAAAGTACCCTAATTAGGTGAAATCTCTTACGACCGCTCATTTAAAGACTTATGTGGGATGAAGAAGCTCTACGAGTACCGTTGGTGGGAAACTAGATAATTGCATTGTTATTTTAGTTTTCTATTATTGATTTGATTGAGGTTGTTAAAACTTTTATTTCCTAGTTTGCTTATTCTTGAGACCTTCTCTTCTGACATAAGGGTCACTCAAACTAGATCAAAGTATTGACGAGATCTTTAGAACTGTTTTTAGATCTAAAGACAACTTGTGATCATCCATTGTTAACAGACTCCGTTCTGTGTGTGATCGATCATAACTGGATTCAAGTTTGTGTTGTGCGGGTACAATAGTAGGCAATTGAAGATTTGAAGACAATAAGATTTTTCTTATTGGTTTTCGTATCTCATGATTTGTGCACATATTGATCGGCTGGGATCCGATTTATCTTTGATAGATTTGATCATATAGTAGTTTAGAATCGACAACTATCATTTGGTGGTATTTTTCAATATCTGAATATGATAGTCATTGTGAATCTGATTTAAGTTACTGATTTGGATTGATCTTACTCGACAAAGGAGTTTACTAGTTTAAACGGAAGAGCCTTTGTCAAAACTCAACGAATATTTTTATTAAAATATAGTTACCAAAAAACTTTGTTTACTTACTGTTTGAAAGACGATCAAAAAGAGTTAAGTGCTTAAGACTTTATATCGATAAAGCAACTCTAGATATTGGTTTCTATCTTGGGATTCATGTGTGCGACCAATCGGTCGTAGACGCATGGATATTGAGGGAACTAAGTAACTAGGGGTAGATTATTTGGTCTCAACTATACGAAGTTGGATTTGTTCTTTGTATAGCAGCTTAATTTAGAGAATATTCAAAACTGGACTAAGTCCCGGGGGTTTTCTGCATTTGCCGTTTCATCGTTAACAAAATCTTGTTGTGTCATTTACTTTACTTCCGCATTATAATTGTTTTATTATAATAAAGTGAAAAGACGAGGGTACCCAAATACACCACAATCTTTTTGTTTTAACATATAAGTCATCTACCGAAAGTGATCGTCTATGGAAAAAATCGAGACAATACGACAATTCGTTTCAAACTTCATGTGATCGTCTATGGATACGAGATCGAGACAATACGACAACAAGATAACTTGTGTGATTGACTATGGATACAAGATTGAGACAATACAACAACGAAGTATGTTACTTGGTAATAGGTTCGGTAATAACCAAACTCTATAGGATCATTATCAAGTAATGCGGAGTTGATAGTGAATAGCAAGTCCTTTGGATCGTATTCCAAAAAGCAAAGGAGGAATCTGTTTGGTAACCACTCTAATCAATCTTTGCTGCAAGATATAGATGAGTCGTTGACAAAGGCTCTTATGTTTAATCTAATAAAATACTTTGTCTGGTTAGATGAATCTAACTTTAACTACCGAAATAGTCAAGTATATATTCACACTCAATCAAAATAAATCTCAAAGAGATATATTGAGAATGCCGATCTCACGCAACTAATCAATCGAATAAATCCGATTCTGGTTGGATCCCAGCCGATCAAGGTTTGTGCACACAATTCACAAGATACGAAAACCAATAAGAAATCTTCTTTAATCTTCAATAACCTGCACAACACCACTTGAATCTCTTGTGATCAATCACACACAGAACGGAGTCTATTAACGATGGATCATCACAACAGTTCTAAAGATCCCGTCGATACTTCGATCTAGTTTGAGTGAATCTTATATCAGAAGAGAAGATTCTCAAGAATAAATAAACTAGGTGCAATCAAAGTTTCAACAACTGTTAGTCAATCAAATCAATCGAAAACTAATAACACTGCAATTATCTAGTTTCCCACCAACGGTACTCGTAGAGTTTCTTGATCCCACAGAAGTCTTTAAACGAGCGGTTGTAAGAGGTTTCACCTAATTAGGATACTTTCCTCTTCGAATAGACGGCTCCACCAGAAACAACAAGAAATGAAGTTTGCCCGGCTCTTAGGATAGTTTGCTAGAAATGCAAACTTAGGTATTTATAGACTGAGGATGTTTGGACACCAAGGAATTTCCAAAACCGAAAGTATTCCCAAGATATGTAATGAATGGCAAAATTCGGTTTCCATAATTCCAATAAATGCTAATATTTCCGAAATATCTCAATATAAAATCTCCAATTAGTAAATGCACATTACTAATTTTATTCTCTAAAAATATGCATTAATTGCTGGTAATTAAAGCATATAAAACCAAAAACCTTAATTAAAAGGTTTTTAATTTTTTCGGCACAGGATCACCTTGAGTACTAAGGAATATCTTTGAACAATAAATGATAAGATTTACTGCTTATTTTCAAAGTGTGTTGACATCTTTTCACTGCAAATCCTTATTTCATAATTACATGACTTTGCATTCTTAGAATCGGTTATACGACACTTCCAAACAAGTTTAGAATTGGTTCACCTGCTTTCCAAGACTACTATGTAATTGATCAAATACCAAATCACATACATGGGTTCAATCGGTTCTACCAATCACTAGGATTGGTTATACCTAATTATGGAAATACTTGTGATCGGTCACATCAATCACTAGGATCAGTTACACCAGTTACAAGGATCGGTTCCATCTACACATGGTATTACTTGTGATCGGTCACACCAGTTACCAGGAACAGTTACATCAATTACCAGGACCGGTTACACCAATTACAAGGATCGGTTACACATACTCATGATCAGTCACGCCAATTACTAGGATCGGTAACACCAATAAGGATCGATCATACCATCACATGGTGATTACTTAGGATCGGTTACACCAATTAATAAAAACCAGTCATACCAAATCATAAGTCAGGCATTGTGATTAGTTATACCAAGATACATAACATATCACACATATTGGTCATCCAAAGATTTGCAATGAATAGCCGGACCAATAAGCCTCATGATTTCCCTTTCGATTCATAAAACAAGTTCATGAATGTACTTCCTTTAAACAAATGTAAAACATTGTTTCCTATGATGAAATCTTCACCATAACCCATTCACATAATCATAACAATATATACAAGATTATGTTGATGTCATATCTACGAAGTTCAAAAGATAAGATTTATACTTCGTAGTCTAATTCCATACTATTATGATCATGTCACATCACTAGAGTATTATACACTGTGTACAGTATATACAACTTCGCAGTTATGTTTTCAATATAGCACGACCTGAGCGATACGTTAGGAATGAAACAGTTCAAGTCAATATTACTAACCTCAAGTGGAAGGATGATGTCGTCGTTGTAGTTCGTTACTTCTTCACATTTTTCAGGTCTTCGGAGTAATACCTGTATGTCTCAACATTCCTAGACTTTTTATTCTAACCTAAACGAAGTTGACTCTAGTATTTAATCAAGCGACTTTAGATGAGTTTTAATACTAAAATATGACAACCAAACTTGACATACCAACACTTGGTGAATTCAACCGAGCTATGCTCTAACATAAAGTAAGTAACACTTGCACGTAATCCTAATAACTTAAGATTGACCCTATAGTCAATCAGTCTTGTATCGTAACTATTTTCAAGTGAATACCTTGTTGTTAAATTGTCTCGACTTTGTCCATAGACGATCACACTTGGTATCAGACTTATAGGTTGAAACGAAAAAGCGTGGTGTATTTGGGTACCCTAGTGATTTTAAGTAGGTTCTACGAAATCTCCAAATTATAGAGTGGAAACTCGATCCACGAATCTCAAATTTGAGTCGGGATCCTAAACAACCGGACTAGCCTTCGTTGTTCAACTTTCTAATATTTTTCAGAAAAAATAGGCTAAACAATATTTAAACAAATTATCCTTTGATTCACGACTCACTGTGTATACTAATTTAATGCTTGACTTTTTGTCTTACATGATTTTTTTTTGTACCTTTAATAATATTGACTTTGTGGCGGGGTTCTGTTGTACAAACTAGTACATGAGTGTATGTTTAAGATAAAAAATACAAATAAAAATTCTGGAAATTTTTTATTAAAAAAATGTTGGATCTGAAAAGTTCTGGAATCGGATTTGGAAGATTTTTAACATTCCAAAGATTTAAATCTTTGCTGAAAAATAGTTTATGGTGCTCTTCCTTTAATGAGGAAAACTTCTCAATTTAGTAAAGAGGCTTATCCTTTCTGCATACTTTATAATAAAGATATTCTTAAATGTGAATTCGTTAAAACCATATGGTTGCTTCTTCTTTAATTAATATTGTGAATAATAATTATAACAATTACATAAAAAAGTTGGTTATGTAATTGGATGTTGTTATCTGTTGTTATGAAACCATACTTAAATAAAATAGCTATTATTCTTTGGACTATTTGGACTTACAGAGATGAGGTCATATTTGACAATGTTATGCCTAAACAAACAAGTCTGTTAACAAAAATAGACTTGAATCTTAAATTCGACCTATCTGAAAGACCTTCACATGAATACCACTTAAGATTCTTCTAGTAAACATCATTATGTTCAAGACAACTGTGTTCGAAATTATTAATGGAAAGTTAGATTTGATGCTTCTTTCAAAGAAGTTGACTACAGTATGGGTTTTGCCTCTATTATTTATGACTCTTCATGAACAACAAGATTTTTCAATGCAGGACCAAGCTGGGCTTCCCGCCCCCTTGATGCAAAAGCTAAAGATTGTAGTGAGTCTCCCAAGTTAATGCACAGATAGGGGTTGAAGAGCTATTCCGTTCGAAGTTATTGCAAAAGTCTAGTTTTGAAGCTCTCTGAAGATGCAAATAAATTTGATGTTTCTTTCAAAGAAACTGACTACAGTATGGGTTTCGCCTCTATTATTTATGACTCTTCAGGAACATCAAGATTTGTCAACGCAGGACCAAGCACGGATTCCTGCCCCTTTGATACAGAAGCTAAATGTAGTGAGTTTCTCAAGTTAATCCACAGATAGGGGTTGAAGAACTGTTCCATTCGATGTTATTGCAAAAGTTTAGTTTTGAATCTCTCTGAAGATGCAAATAAAGAAAATAATCTGACTTGAAAATCTCAAAATAGAATCAGATTATGTACTACTTTATTTAAGTTTAGTAGTTCTTGTTTTATTCGCATTTAGACAAACGTTTCTTTTCATAGTGGATAGCTAGAACTAAAATAATAGCCTTGTTTGTTTGTTAGTAGAATTTAGATAAATGATTTTGATATCTGTCATAAACTTTGACAAACACCATTTTTAAATAATGGAATTATCTTAGAAAAGCGCTCTCAAGAGGAGATGAAAGAATGAGGACCTATGATAATCCGTTATTGTTTTTTTTTCTGTATTGGTAGTTTAGAGAAAATAAGAAGAAAAACCCAAATCAATTTTATTAAAAAAATAATTGATTATAATAGATTTTAAAAATAAATTTTTTCTATTTATGATTATAATGGTTTTTAATAATCAATTAAAAACACTCATATAATAGGTTATCTTTTAGAGTTTCAAATAGGTAAAATCTAGAGGCAGGAAAATAGAGGAACTTCTTATTGATAAAAGAGGCATTAGATATTACATAGGTATAATGTTTTTTACATACAGAGAAAGGTAAACCCTAGGTATCTAGTTGGGTCGCACATCTATGGGTCGTAGGCCCTACAATATTATCAACCGGATAATTGATTATGAGCTCATAACCATTATCAACAGGGTTTATCATAGAAGCAAGAGGGATACACTCTACAGCAACAACCAGAGATCAATTAGAAAAGGAAGGATCAGAAGCAGCTTTCAAATGGGTCACAGAATGGAGTGGACACACCATCAGTTTTAGAAGCGATTCGGAACCTACTCTATTGTTGCTTATAGAAAAGTACGCAAAGGTAAGAGAACAAAAATACACAGTTAACACAGATTTCCGCAACAACACGAAATTTGATATCAATTTTCTAGTTCAATCCTTTGCTTTAGTTATGAGATTAAACATAATATGGCCAGCTAAGTTAGCAGTGTTTTGTAACAAGTATGTTATTAAACATATATGGTCATAAAAGCTTTATGGGCGATTTTAAATTATATAAATTTACAGAATTGGATTCAAGATGTAATGGTTTATCGAAACTCAAACTATGAACGTTATGGTTCATTTCTATATGTAATATGAGGGTTACGTCTTTTTCTATACAAAAAAAAAAGAATTATTTTTTTTCTCATGATCTTCCTGAAGATGTTAAAATCTTCCGTTTTTACTATGATAGACAAAAGAAATGAACCAGCTCCCTAGTGTAATAGAAAGTTGCTAAAAAAAATGTGAAGTTTAAGAATCAAGTACATATGCTTCAAAAAAAAAATAAAAAAAAAAATCAAGTACATTTAGACCAATACCCACCCCTCGGGTGCGGGTGAACTGGTTGGTTGATGACGGACGCACTTACGTCATGTTTATTTAAAAGCTAATATCAATGTATGTCAAAGAGTCAAACCGGTTGGTTAATCTTGGCAAAAGTGCGAAATCTCAAGCTGGAAGAGCATTATTTTCTTTAACAAACCAGCAGGTAACTGCCCTTTTCAGAAAAGTAAAATAAAGAAGACCACCTCATCTAACAACTGGTACTTTGATGTAAGTTTAATTATGGTTGGAATTAGTAATCTTTGCTTGTGAAAAATCTCCTTTATGAGAAGCCTATTATTACTTTACAGGGAAGATTAGATTAAAATTCTCCAAAAAAGTACATGTATCCAATCAAAACCAGTAAGAACCGTACAGAAATATGCCTTCTATTGGTCCAACAAGTAAAAAAGAGCGGTGATTGTATGTTTCTCAATTTAGAAAGCAATGGTAGGGGACCATCTAATGCTAATGATGCACTATCGTGACCTAACAGTAACAAGTAACACCAACTGATTCTTATATCAATCCTTCTCTTTATTTGATTTTTCACCTTTTGGAGAATCCCAAAGGTCAGCTCTTAACAATATTAAACAGTAGTTTTTCCATTGGTAATCCTTGCAGCTTTATTTAAGTAATTAAAGAGCAGCGTTTTCATTCAAATCCAACTCATGGAGACTTGTTTTTGTCCGGAGACATAAGCAGTGAGACATCAAACCATGGACGTAAAATAGTAAAAAAGAAAAACAAAATAGTAAAAAAAAAAAAGAGATAAACAATGCAACACATCATGCTAATTGGGGTATCAGTTTACAGAGTGATTTGATACCTAAACTGGTAACCCCGTTAGCAGCCATCAACACATCATGGTAAGGAGTAAAGAATAAGAAACCAACTTTTACTAGGACCCAACCGACATCAGCGGTATAGCACATCCATATGACGCGTCCTCATCTAGGGCTCTTGCAGTTTGTTTAGCATATCACAGATTTATAAAATTGCTATCATGGGAACCATAACAATTGCCCGGAGGAAGCCCCATCCAACCCCATATCCACCATTTAAATGTAACTTGATCATTTTCACTGATGGATATTAAATGATAAAATGGGTTAACCTCTTAGTACCTAGTGCAAGCAGTAGAAATGCTTCCATCAATCATGACCAAGAATCCAGATCTTTCATGGAAGGCCTCACATGAACAGAGAAATGACAACCACCTTATGCAATCACAAATAACTCGTATATACTCTACGCTGCGTCAGCAGCAGCAACGTACATGCTTGGGTCCTGAGCTGCACCATATACATAGTCACACATGACATAATTGTCCTCCAAAGTATACTGCAAGTGTAACCGTTGCTGCTGGGATATTGCTCACATCAACATAAAACAAATATTCAGGACATAAAGTAGATCATTCTTAAGAAAAAACAAACTAATAATTTAATTGTTTGGCTGACTGGCCAAAAATCGTGGGATAACTAAGAAAAAAACCACTTAAACATATCCCTTTTGATATGTATACCTGCTTGTTCGAGGGATTGCGACCCCAAGAAAGACTTAACAGTCTGTTTTTGCCAACGGTTGTCCCATTCAACTTTCCCATGCTTCCTCAGCATGTTTCTGTAAACAAGTTGTTTAGTTAGAACAGCCATGTATGGATTTAAAAGATAAATTTAAAGGACGACCTTCTCTTAATACATATCTATACAGAAGCAAAAAAATAGTCAGTTTATTACCTGTTAGCAAACTGTATGACTCCACATCCTTTGACAAGAGGCATTTTAACAGATCTCACCGTAGTGAGAATAGGTTTGCTTTAGGTCTTCATCAGTGATAGTGGAATCAAGCCACCCAACGGATATCTACAATGAATTACAGGTTAGTTAAAGGAACAGATAATATCTTTGAAGATGCTCGTGGGAAGGACATTCTATATGGGATGACTCCTTCCTACTAATGGCACCAATATCAAGCAATCAACATGTTTTAGAGTACCTGGCATTTAATTTAGCAGTACTACTGACCTCTTGTTTCTAAAAGCTTAATGTTTTCACTTTTGTCTTTCAATAGCAAATGAATATCTCGGACTAAGGCATCCTATCATGTATTACATTTGTCTTATATTCAGAAGAAAGATGAGCAAAAATCACATATGCTAAATGTGATGGAGTTCAGGCTCTGAAATATACTGATTACAGAACCAGAGGTAACAATGGAACTAAGAGTAGTGTCAGGATTATGCACCATAACAAGATGTACTAATGATTACAAGATTAGATCTGCTGAATAAAAAAAAGAGTCCACTCCAGTATAATACTTCTTAAAATATGTGGTGGCAACCTTATAATTTTTTAGCATATATCGTCTGTGAACAACGAACTCCTAGTAAGAGATACAGATCCTAACCATAAAAGGGTACAATAATATATACAACAAATTTACAGGCTATTCACCTCCGAAAGCCGCCTCCTCAGTCTTCAAGGACGCATCGCCAATCCTAGGCGATGATATCACATATTGGGATGAGATCGAAGTCTCCTAGGAAACAAAGAGCGTCGATAATACATGTTGTCCTTCCCTCTTCTTCCAATCTTGAGTTTTTGCCTAAAACCGCAAGATGCCTGTTTAGACACGCTGCTAAGTTAGAGCCCTTGGGGTTAGTCCAGCATCTGTTTGATCCTCGTCAGAAAACCAATTCCTGGGAAAGAGTGAGTAGAGAAAGAGGAAGAGGAAACAGCTTGACTCATCTCAACCAATATCCAATAAACAAACAACAGACCGACACAATAACAAGGATAACCAAAATGATACACACAATACAAACCTTCTTTATTTCGCCACACACACTCAAAGCTTCTAGGACGGAACCAACCCACCTACCACAACAAAGACAGTAAGTCAGAAAAGGTAACTTTGGACACCACAATCAACTCTGAATGGCTAACAGTGTGAGCTTTCTCTGTGTACTATTAGCAACAGAGGTTGAGCACGAACTGCTAAATGGAATTCCAGATTTTCTAATGACTTTTCTATTATAAAGCTCAGATTGAGGAGTACCCATCAAGACCAGGATTTGTTGAGTAGTATACATTCTTCAAACCTAATCTTTTAGCTGCCAAAGCAGTTGTCTCGCCAATGCAGGCAACGGCGCTGTCCCAACTCTCTACTTCTGATATAAGATTGACCCAAGCCCTGGATACAGAAAACGAAATTGCAATTTCTAAGAATTCGTGAGCGAGCAAATTACTACACATACATGAGCCAAAATGGGGTTGAGGAAGTGAAAACAGATGACTGTGGGAAGATAAAATGTTACTCATTGAACACTTGCCTAACTGCTGATGGAGAAGCAACAGCGACAACTGGAGCAGAGAGTGTTTGTGCCAAAACCATTTGGTCTACATCATAGACTGGAACCTGTTAAGGACGGAAAGAAGCAGGTGTGCAATTAGCACACTTAGTATGCACGAATATTTCATAGTTGTGAACATCAATAATCCATAAATTCTAATTGTCCCCAAATAAAGGAACTGAAGAAAAACTGTCAAACAGACTTTTTAAATTTGTAGCAGTTAACCTTAGAAACATATGGACTTCCACAATGGACTCATGTTTATATGAGATCAGTCGTTGACTCATCACTATGAGGGCCAGTGATATGCGGAAACAACAATATTTTGACATTCGCAGATGCCCAGGTTTGATAATGATGATGGCCATATTAACAATGATGACAAGGATCAGGGGTTCAGGATATCCGTATATTTGACGAAGACCATAGTCGGGCGATGTAGAGCTTTGTCCTTGGCTAAATAGAAATCTCTATTAGTGGGGATTGATTATACTATTCAAGATGTTATAATGTAGAACAAGGTTGGACTGGAAGGCAAGATAAAAAAGAGCTGTGTTTGGTTAACGAAGGATAGAAAACACCAAGAGCATGGGGAGAGAGCCACATCTGGAGATAGAACTAAACGGCAGAAGTTACCTAAACCTTTCTTTAGACCAAACTAATAGGCAGAATCTCATATAGCATACATAATGTGACGAAACTTGAGCAACCTAACATGCATTGAAGTCCAGAAACATGCATCTAATATCAGGATAAAATTGTACCGTCGAGTAAGCATTTAGCCTTGTGACCTCAAATCCACGTGCAGTCAGCCCCGTCTCTGCATCATATCAATCATACATTAAGCAAGCATTACATTTTAGTTTCACGAGGACGATACTTTACAGTGCTTACTCATTTTCAAGCAATCAAAGAGGTTACTATAATATGATATATTAAGTAATTAAATCAAATCAAGCTCCAATAACACGAGGACCTAGATGTCCACTACTCCAGAGGGTTCGTAATGGTGATGCACAGCAAATTTGACACTAAAGGGGCACTTCTCAATGGGTAGTGATTTCCACTGGAATTCTTTGGTATCAAGAAACGAAAAAAGACAGCTATTGGCCATGGTGGAGTTTGCAAAACATTAGTTGTAACTGCTCAGAGCATCCAGTGACCTCGTACCAACGAAAACAACTTAGTTGATCACTGATTGTCCAAATTACCTACGTCGAAAAATTATATCCAATAGATGAACTGATATAAGAGGGGTTGTAGGCCTACCAATCTCATTTCCTGCCTTCATTGAAGCGGGATACAGGACAGTGCATCTTCCACTCCCGTGTTTTGGAAGCTCCAGCGCTAGTACCTTGCCAGTTGCTGAGAAAACAATCAAGTTTTAGAAAATACCACGAAATAAGGGACATGCTAACGAAGTCACTGGAAAAACATCCTGTAGCAACAGAAGACTATATAACAGATGTATTCAAAAAGACAGAAATTTCTGACCAAAAGAACAAACCATATCGGAGCGTCCGAAGAGATGCAAACCTTTTGATGGTGAGAACGAGATATTCAGAGATTGCTGAGGTGACTGTAGCATGTCTTTAAAAACGGTTGCTGTACCAGCTCCTACAACGCCTACCTGAGCTTTAGGGCTCCCAGCAGCCCTAGTAGCAAAATTGCAGGCTTAATTTCTCATTTAGAATAACCAAGCCATACTAATACACAGCCATGCAAAACAAACTATAAGGTTAAACAAAAAAAATACCTAACCTACTTCGTATAGTACATTTCGTGCTCTATTATATTTCTCATTTCGTGCTCTAATTACTCATTTAGAATAACCAAGCCATACTAATACACAGCCATGCAAAACAACTACAAGGTTAACAAAAAATATACTTGCTAACATACTTTGCATAGTACATTTCGTGCTCTATTATATTTGGGGATAACATACCCAAAAACAAAGGTGTATGGCAGACATAAATTCCCAACAAATACAAACTGACAGAATATTCATTGATGACTATATAATGATTTTTGTACGGTTGAAGGCCTAAAAGAATGATGGGTTTCTGTAAGCATATATTCTTAAATAGATAAACAGAGAAAAGAAAAGCTTAGAGTACTGAACAATTTGCAATATCAATTGTTTCGCATCAGATTTTCTAAATAGATAAACAGAGAAAAGGAGGAACCATAATTACATATCACAAATGAAGAAACCTATTAGAAGGTCTAGTGGAAGAATCTCTTGATGCTTACTTCCAAGCATTGAGAAATACTGATCCTGCCTCAGGAGAAGTTATAACAATCCAGTCAAATGAAGTCCCTGCAAACATGAAAACGGGCAAATATGTAAGCATTCTTTTTTTTTTCTTCTTTTTGTTCTTTGTATATCTACAGAAGCAAGTAAAATTCAAAAAAATAACAGAGTGCAGATTTAACAAGTCAACTGTGACATATATAATTAAGGATCACTAATAGAAAATAGATAACGTAAAGGATATACATTCATCTTGAAAAAGTATAATGTATATTACCACGTAATACTGTAGTAAGCCTATCCAAATCAGGGCCCTGAGTATGCTGGATGAGAGGTAGCTCAAAGCAGTTAATTCCATGTTTTGCCTGTTACAATAACAAAAAATTAATGCATCAATGACGAACCATTTGAGCAAAAGGAAATGATATCTAAAATATAATGTCATCTTGACTCATTCATAACTTTTTTTATGGAGTATCTTTGCACATATTAATATATAGACATTTGAAGTAATACACCACTTAACAACATATACTCCATACCATGCTTTTGTGCTACTTATTTTTGCGATTGTAAAAGTCATAAGTAGCAACATTTATGTCTGACCTAGAGAAACTAGAAATGCACTTTGTGGATTTGCTATGTTATACATTTCAATCACCACTAGTTGCAAAATTAATAAAACATATCTAACATCAGCTTCGCATACCGTAGCTACAAAAATCTATCAATATTGGAAGTCTCTAAAGACATACTTATGTTTTCATGTGGGAGTCTGACTGGTTTTACAGTACATATGCATGATGCAAATGAGAATAAAGTTTCATTCCAGCAGTCCTAAAAACTATAAAAGTAAGAAAAGTTGTCAACTTCAAGCTTTAAAATCTCACAACTCTTTAGCCTCATTATATTGGCTTCTAATTTACAAACTAAAACCAATATCTAGTAAGCTTAACATTGTATTACTCATTAGTATTATGCAATCTTTCAAAGCTTAACATTGTATTACTCATTAGTATACGCAATCATTCTAGGTTACCAAGTAGACCTGTGATCCTAAGGGCTCATGGTGCAACTAGTCCTTGACTCAAAAACAGCTCTACTGTATTAATAAGAATTATAGGTCATACTGTTCATATGTTATACTATTCATACAAAATTAGTAAAAAAAAAATTATATGATTGCATGTATTAATAAGAATTATAGGTCATACTGTTCATATGTTATACTATTCATACAAAATTAGTAAAAAAAATTATATGATTGCATTTCTCATTAGATAAACTAGATATTTACCTATCTAGATTCTAGGTTTCATCAAACACTTACATGGCAATTTAATCCTGATATATCTAGAAACAGTTTACAACGAAAAGAAAAAGACTATTTTAGTTCACATTTACCCCTTTTAGACTAACAATATGTTTAACCTACCTAATCCACTAAAACTTTCTCAAAAAACATACACAGAGCATGAATTAAAGATTAAATCTTACAGCTAATTCAGATTTATGCATTAATTTGCAAGAATTTTTAACAGTAAAATATAAATCCAACAACACTTTTAAAATGCAAGAAATGACAACAAATAAGAACATTTTTTTGTTTTCTTACAGAATCTAGTATAAAAATCTAGGAGAGGGAGAGTGATTACGAGGGCATTAATGAGTTTGATGTTCTTTCCATGTTCTCGTGTAACCACCACTCTCGGTCTCGGAGAAGAATCTGAAGAAGAAGAAGAAGAAACAGCTCGGATTTTGACAGAGTTGGGTAGAAATTTCTTATGTGAAGAAGAAGAAAACTGAGCAAGAAATGAAGAAGAAGAAGATGAAGACGAGGAGAGAGAGATGGTGGAAGTTAGAGCCATTGGAAGCGAGACGTGTTGGTTGGAGAAAGGATTCCTTCTCTTCTCTTTCAATTCTTTCACAGACACCTGTTTCTGGTCTCTACTCTCTATTTCCAACTTTCAACTTAAAAAATAAATAAATAAATAAAAACAATTTTACATTGTTGCCCCTGCCCACTGAAACGGATCTCTAAAAAGATTGGCAACGTGGCAGTGGTTCTAGACCGACCTTGATAAAAAGTATATCATGAAATAATGAAAAAGCACCGTCCGTGGATTTTGGTTATTGAAATAAGCAGCAGATTGGCCCTTCTGTGTCCCAACAGCCCTTCGGTACCCTTAAACACAACACTATCTCTCTGGACATTTAGCCACACTTTTCTATTATAAAACTGTGACTGAATAGCAAAGTCGTCACAAGTTCGGGCAGTGTCACGTGAAGAATAATCTGGTGGCTAATCCACCGACCGACCTTCCAAAAATTAACATCAACATGTTTATCTTTAAGATAAACATTAATTATGTGTTGCCATGTCAAAGAGACACTTGGTCTCACCATGTACATAGTTGATACTTTCCCTTCGGTTATAAATAGCCGCATATTGTTGATTGTAAGAAGTGAACTTTACCAGAAGTTATTATTACAAGAAATACAAGGGAACTGAATTCCCACATTCTCCACTCATACTTCTTTCTATTTCTTTAGTTAATGTTAATAATAACTTTGTTTAGCATAAGCATTAATTAATTAGTTAGCCCATCTCAACACGGAAGCTGTCGTACTGAATTACTAGTACCCTAATGCTTGGACTAGTGACTTGAACTAAATAAGTCACACAATGTTATCAGCACGAATCGCTCCCGACGCTCGACGGCCAAGCTACTACTATTCAACAACTAAAATACAGGGAGTATAGGTAGTTGTTGTTCCTTTGAATACTTTTCTTAAATGGCAAATCTAACGAAACTCGAATTCGCAAGTCTTGACATCTCAGGAAATAATTATATTTCTTGGGCACTTGATGTCGAGCTTCATTTGGAAGCTAAAGGCCTCGGGCATACTATTACGGAAGGAAACAACGCGTCCAACCAGGACCGCGCTACGGCTCTAATTTTCCTTCGCCATCATTCCATGATGATTTAAAAAGGGAATATTTGACAGTTAAGGATCCATTTACTTTATGGAACTGTCTGAAAAAACGGTTTGACCACCTGAAGTTGGTCATACTTCCAAAAGCTCGGAATGATTGGTTGAACTTGCGGCTGCAAGATTTTCGATCAGTGGAAGCTTATAATTCTGCTCTATTTAAAATTACCTCCACATTAAAATTGTGCGGGGAAAATGTCACTGACGAACAAATGTTAGAGAAAACATTTACAACTTTTCATGCCTCGAATGTGCTCCTGCAGCAGCAATATCGAGAGCGTAAATTTACAGAATATTCCGAGCTAATTTCCTGTTTGTTGATTGCAGAGCAGAATAATGAGCTTTTGTTAAGAAACCATGAAGCTCGTCCTGTTGGTTCCACAGCGGTGCCTGAAGCACACGCTGCTACGCATTTTAGACGAGGAAATAATCATGGTAACAAGGGCAAACATGGAAATGGTAAAGGAAACCAACGTGGGGGCCACAAAAATGAACGAGGAAAGGGTGTCCGTTACCAGCCGTACCAACGACCGCAAAAAATTGCGGAACCAAAGGAATCAAAGCAAGAAAAGGGAAAGGGTTCTTCTAGTCAACCTCCTCAGAAAAGTGTTTGCTATCGGTGTGGCTTAACTGATCACTGGCAGCGTACCTGTCGTACGCCAGAACATTTTGTTAGGCTCTATCAGGCGTCCCTGAAGCGACCTGCCGAAGACATATAAACAAATTTAATTGAAGCCAGTGCCCCCAGTACCAGTGATACCCACTTGGATGTATCTGATTATCTCGTCGACCTTGAAAGTGGCGGGCCTAGTCAGTTTTCTTTTGATGAGCTGTAGAACTGTTTCTTCCTTATGCCCTGTAGTATATTTCCTTGTGTTTTCTGTATGTTTTTTTTTCTTTTCTCTTGTTGTAATTTTGGGTGTGTTCTTTTTGGTGATGTATACCACATTTTTTTGGTGTAATATAAGTGGACATTTTGGTAGTATTGTTGTTTAATTTTCTCTCGTCTATTTGTGTTGAAGGATATGGATTCCAGAAGTAATCTATCCAAAATGGACGATGGAGATGTTTGTTTAGTTGACAGTGGAACAACAAACACAATTTTTCGAACCCATAAATATTTTATAACCTTGAAGAGGTTTAAAGGTAATGTGAATACCATTTCGGGTTCGAGTAATATGATAGACGGCTCCGGAAGAGCGTGTATCATTCTACCAGGAGGTACAAAATTAATTATTGAAGACTCCTTATATTCTACCAGATCCCAAAGGAATCTGTTGAGTTTTAAAGATATTCGGCGTAATGGTTACCACCTTGAAACAACGGATGAGCATAATACGGAGTACCTGTATATTACTTCATCTGCCTCGTGCCAGAAGCACGTTGTGGAGAGGCTTAAGGCCATCTCTTCTGGGTTATATCTTACGAGAATTCGAATAGTCGAATCTCATATTGTCATTAACCAGAAGTTTAATGACCCTGAATTATTCAAGCTTTGGCATGACCGGCTTGGACACCCAGGTTCTACCATGATGAGTAGAATAATACAAAATGCTCATGGACATCCGTTACAAAACCAGAAGCTTTTGTTAAGTAAGGATATGAATTGTGTTGCTTGTTCCCTAGGAAAACTGGTTATAAAACCATCCTTAACCAAAGTTATTATTGAGTCACCAACATTCCTACAGAGGATACATGGTGACATTTGTGGGCCTATCCACCCACACTGTGGACCATTTGAATACTTTATGGTATTGATAGACGCATATGCTAGATGGTCTCATGTCTGCTTATTATCAACACGTAATGTTGCATTTTCCAGACTGCTTGCCCAAATTATTCGGTTGCGAGCCCGTTTTCCGGACTTTCTTATTAAGTCCATTCGGCTTGATGGCACTAGTGAATTTACATCTAAAGCTTTTTATGCTTATTGCCTTTCAGTTGGTATTGATGTCGAGCATTATGTAGCACATGTGCACACTCAGAATGGATTAGCTGAGTCTTTTATAAAGCATCTTCAGTTGGTTGCTCGACCCATGCTTATGAGGACTAAATTACCAGTTTCTGCATGGGGACATGTTATTTTGCACGCAGCGGCTTTAGTCCGACTTCGACCAACTGCTAGCCATCAATACTCCCCTCTACAACTTGTCTTGGTGAAGCAACCAGATATTTCGCACTTACGTGTCTTTGGTTGTGCTGTTTATGTGCCTATTGCACCACCACAACGTACTAAATTCGGTCAACAACGTCGCCTTGGTATTTATGTTGGTTTTGATTCACCGTCTATTATAAGGTATTTAGAGCCTTTAACAGGTGATGTCTTTACAGCCAGATTTGCAGATTGTCATTTTGATGAGACACTTTTCCCGCCGTTAGGGGGAGATGATAAGCCGTCAAAAGAACGGCGTGAAATATCTTGGTACACACCAAGTCTGTCTCATCTTGACCCTTGCACTAATCAATATGAACTTGAGGTGCAAAAGATTATACATCTGCAAAATATTGCAAACCAAATGCCTGATGCATTTACTGATACTGGTCGAATTACAAAATCCTATATGACTGCTAGAAATGCTCCAGCTCGGATTGATGTACCGACGGGACAAACTGGGAGCCCAGCGGCAAACGAGTCATCAAAGCCACGCCTGAAGCGTGGACGACCAATTGGTTCAAAAGATTCTGTCCCTCGAAAGAGGAAGAGCCAATCTGTCTCAATCAAAGGTAGTGCTCCTGAAGAGGCTACATATAGTGCTCCTGAAGAGACAATCAAAGAACGATCCACTTTCTCTAATGAACCTCCTGAAGAGAATAAAGTCTCCGCTGAGACACAGGTACCTGTGAATGAGGAAATTTCCATAAATTATGCATGCGACAGAGAAGTGTGGGATCGTAATACAATAATTGTCGACGATATATTTTCATTCTCAGTAGCTACTGAAATCGCCACAGATAATGATGATATTGAACCACACTCTATAGAAGAATGTCGACAAAGAGACGACTGACCTAAATGGAAAGTGCCAATCCAAGATGAATTGGAATCTCTCTCTAAACGCAACGTTTTTGGGCGCCCAATACAAACACCAGAAAATGTGAATCCTGTAGATTACAAATGGGTGTTTGTAAGAAAGCGTAATGAGAGAAATGAAGTCGTTCGCTATAAAGCACGACTAGTGGCAAAGGGTTTCCTACAAAAACCCGGGATTGACTATGAAGAGACATACTCCCCTGTTATGGATGCAATTACCTTTCGATATTTAATTAGTCTGGCAGTCTATGGAAGGTTTTACATGCATCTAATGGACGTGGTCACTGCGTATCTATATGGCAAGCTAGATACAAATATTTATATGAAACTTCCGGAAGGATTCAAATTACCTGAAGGGAAACCACGTCATATGTATTCACTAAAATTAAATAGAGCTCTATATGGATTGAAACAATCCGGGCGAATGTGGTATAATCGCCTCAGTGAATACCTAATAAAAGAGGGATATGTAAACAATCCTATTTGCTCATGTGTATTTATTAAAAAGACAGAATCTGGAATTGCAATAATAGCTGTATATGTCGATGACATCAATTTAATTGGAACTCCTGGTGAACTCTCCAAAGCAATTGAATGCTTGAAGAAGGAGTTCGAGATGAAAGATCTCGGTAAAACAAAATTTTGTCTTGGCCTACAACTTGAGCATTATGAAAGCGGAATTCTTGTTCATCAATCCACTTACACAGAGAAAATCTTGAAACGTTTTAAAATGAACGAAACATATCCGCTTAGCACCCCAATGGTTGTAAGATCCCTGGTGAATAGCTGTATATGTCGATGACATCAATTTAATTGGAACTCCTGGTGAACTCTCCAAAGCAATTGAATGCTTGAAGAAGGAGTTCGAGATGAAAGATCTCGGTAAAACAAAATTTTGTCTTGGCCTACAACTTGAGCATTATGAAAGCGGAATTCTTGTTCATCAATCCACTTACACAGAGAAAATCTTGAAACGTTTTAAAATGAACGAAACATATCCGCTTAGCACCCCAATGGTTGTAAGATCCCTTGATCCCAAAAGAGATCCATTTCGTCCTAAAGAGGAGGATGAAGCACTTCTTGGTCCGGAAGTACCATACTTAAGTGCAATTGGGGCTTTAGTATATTTAGCTCAATGTACCAGGCCCGATATTTCTTTTGCAGTAAATTTATTAGCCAGGTATAGTTCTGCGCCAACAAAAAGACATTGGACAGGGGTAAAACAGGTTTTCCGTTACCTTCGTGGTACTACTGACATGGGTTTATTTTACTCGAAAGATTCTTTAGACTATCCACAGATAACAAGATATACGGATGCTGGATATCTATCAGATCCGCACAAAGGAATCTCTCAGACAGGGTACGTTTTTACCGTTGGCGGTACTGCAATCTCATGACGTTCCTGTAAACAGAGCATCCCAGCTACTTCCTCGAATCACTTCGAGATAATTGCTCTCCATGAAACAAGTAGAGAATGTGTATGGTTGCGGTCATTAATCGAACACATCAGAAGCTCTTGCGGTCTGACTTCCATAACTACCGTGCCAACGACAATTTGTGAAGACAACTCGGCGTGCATAGCACAAATGAAAGAAGGATACATCAAGGGTGATAGAGTAAAGCATATTTCACCGAAGTTATTTTATTCTCACCACCTTCAGAAAAATAAGGAGATTGATATCCAGAAGATACAATCTTGTGAGAATTATGCTGATCTATTCACCAAGTCTCTGCCGACTAAAGTTTTCGGAAGTTGGTATATGGAATCGGAATGCGCCACATGTACAAGCAGACAAATTAACGGAGGTTTTGTTCAGGGAGAGTTTTGGACTATAACGCGTTGTACTCTTTTTCCTTCGCCAAGGTTTTTATCCCACTGGGTTTTTTCTTGTCAAGGTTTTAACGAGGCAGCATACGCGTGTCCAACACCGTTCTAAGATTTTTGTTGTACTCTTTTTCCTTCGTCCAGGTTTTGTCCCACTGGGTTTTACCGGCAAGGTTTTAATGAGGCAACGTTCTTAGAGATGGTGGTCCAAGGGGGAGTGTTACCATGGTTAACAAAGCAACGTTTTCTGCCAGTGGATTATCCAAGGGGGAGTGTCACGTGAAGAATAGTCTGGTGGCTAATCCACCGACCGACCTTCTAAAAATTAACATCAACATGTTTATCTTTAAGATAAACATTAATTATGTGTTGCCACGTCAAAGAGACACTTGGTCTCACCATGTACATAGTTGATACTTTCCCTTCGGCTATAAATAGCCGCATATTGTTGATTGTAAGAAGTGAACTTTACCGGAAGTTATTATTACAAGAAATACAAGGGAACTGAATTCCCGCATTCTCTACTCATACTTCTTTCTATTTCTTTAGTTAATGTTAACAATAACTTTGTTTAGCATAAGCATTAATTAATTAGTTAACCCATCTCAACACGGAAGCTGTCGTACTGAATTACTAGTACCCTAATGCTTGGACTAGTGACTTGAACTAAATAAGTCACACAAATAAAACAGCAGGTACTATAAATATAAAATTGTCATCAAAAAAATTCCTATTTATGCCAAACAAACCCTTAAAGAACTCGTATCTGTAGGAGTTCCAATCCATTTTTATCCTTTCAAGTTTTATTGGATTAACTACGTATTTATGGGAATCATGATGTGGTAGAGGGGGTTCTACACTGTGCTCATTGAATGATACAAGACAAATGCCAATGTCTTTGACTGAAACGCCCCCATATCTTGGCAAAAGGTATGAAATCTTCAGCTTCCTGGCAGGTCACATTATTCTCTTTAACATTCCAGGTAGTAGCCCTTTCCAGAAACAAAGGGAAATAGAAAAGACGAACTAGATACATATATTGTTTTGTGCAGCCTAATGGCCATCCAACAACTCGTACTTTGAGTAAGTTTGGCTTGGAATTAGTAATCTTTGCTTTGTGAGAAATCTCCTTGTATTATTGGTTTGGGGTCTAGAGGACTGTTACTTTAGAGGAAAGTTTAATTTAAAATTAAAAAAATTTCCATAAAAAGTTTCGTGTTTCTATTTAAAACCACCAAGGACTGTACGGAAATATGCCTCTATAGGTTTAATTAAGTAAAAAAGAGAGATGATTATATGTTTCTCGTTTTAGAAAGCAACGAACGATGAAGGGTAGGGGACCATGTATTCCTCCTAATGATGCACCACTGTGACCTAACTTCAATCCTCTTTAGTCTGCATTTCATCATCTTTTGGAGAATCCCAAAGGTCAGCTCCCCTTAACAATATCAAACTATATTTCTTCCTTTCATTGGTAAACTCCTAGCACCCTCCTTTTAATACTAAAAAAACAGAGATCTGAAAAAAAAGTACGTTTCTTTACATTGTTGCATACTTGCATGCATCTTCATTCAAATCCAAGTACCCAACTCAACTCATGGAGACTTGTTTTTATTGGGAGAAGACGCTAACATTACTACATCAAGTATGTCCTGTTCCGGGGTAATCTTGCAATTTTTTTTAGCACATATCACAGTGATAAGAAAGAACTCGAGGGTTCTTACATATATGGCCTGCACAGAGTTCTTAAACTAATGATTCTGATTCATGAAAAGGATTTTTACCCCTAAACATTACATAAGCTATATATAAATCGGGAGCAAAGAGGAAAGAATATTATTATTCGGATTCAGCAGACATTTGCATAGCACAAATAAACATGTCCTAGGGCTATTGCAGTTTGATTATCACATATCACAGATATATGAAGTTGCTTACATGGAACCATAGTCTCTCCCCATGTATATGGTTCTAACATAACTTATCTTGGTATGGACTGTCTTATATGAATGGATCAAGTAAGCAAAAGGTGCCAGTACTCCTCTGTAAAAATCTCAATTTAGGTGAACTCAGATATTAATAACATTTAACTAACCAAATGGGATGTCTAGGTTCAATCAGCTAACCACATTGGCTGCCTTTCTGCGCTGCTCTATATGCATTATTAACCGAACATATAAAAACTACACAGACAAAAAAGAAAGGACACAATATTTCTCAGCCAAGCTCTTAAAATTCAGATAAGGTTTTAATAAAATCCTAACAATAACCCAGGGGCCAAAGATGAGTCAAAATTCGATTATAGACACCATGAGAGTATTACCCTCAAGGTGTTCCAACAACACTCAACAAGCTAGATATTATAGCTAATATAGCTAATCATCTTGTAGATAAATCCACTTGGAGTGGTCTTGTTGAATGACCACCACCTTCCGCAATCACAACTCACTCTTATCTACTCTATTTGTTTCCTCAGCTTACTTGTTGTTGGTTGCCATACACTGGATATGCCCCATATGCTGCAGCAGCATACATTGGGTCCTGAGCAACAGGTCCACCATAACCATAGTCATACACTGGATATGCCCCATATGCTGCTGCACCCCACTGGCCACTAGGATCAGCTCTCTGCTCAAATCAACATTAAGTAAATGCTCAGGCCATGCAAGCAACAATTAATCATTTAAACGAACTCAAAATTCGTCATATGGCTGACTGGCCCAAAATTGAGGGATAAATAAAGTGCAATCATAATAATCTATACCTGCTTGTTTGCTGGATTGCGACCCCAAGAAAGACGAACAGTCTGCTTGCCAATGGTTGTTCCTTGCAACTTCGCCAATGCTTCCTCAGCATTGTTTCTGCAAAAAAAATGTCTCATATTGAGAACAGCCATGTAGGGATTTAAAAGATAAATGTAAAGGGCAATCTTCTCTCAATACTCTATATAGAAGCAAAAAAGTAGTCAGAATATTACCTGTTAGCGAATTGTACAAATCCACATCCTTTACCAAGAGGTATCTTAACAGATGTAATCTCACCATACTGAGAAAAGGTTTGCTTTAGGTCTTCATCGGTGATAGTGGAATCAAGCCCCCCAACAAATATCTACAATGAATCACAGGTTAATTAGAGGAATAAATAAACCTTAAGAAAGCCCAACATAGAGAAGAGTCTATCTCACCGTGGTGTTAGTAGAATCACCATCATGGGCTGATGCACCATTTGAAGCATAACCACCTATCAAAAGCAAAGCTGATTAACAAAAATGGCATATGACATTAAAACAGGAATCAAAATATTAACCACTTATCTGTGTAAATGAAACAACACTGACTGTTGGCCACAATGTACACATGAAATATGGGTATTCATGTTTTTACATTGAATAGCAAGGGGAGGTTATGAACTGTTTACAGATGAAAGGGTATATCCTCAGATATCAATAGTGGTCCGAAATATAAGTCAAAGTAAGAAGGGGTCAGTTAAGAAGTAACATGGCCCTTTTTGCTGCAAGGAGGAAGACAAATTGAACTTTTATAGTCCTACTTCATATCCTCACATAATGATTGTTAGATAGACGAAGTTACAATCAGCATAATGCTTCTGCCAAGTAGAATGTTATACCAAATCTTCTACATGGTCCAGTGGAAGACTTTCAGGTAGTAGGTAATATGCTCAATAATCCAAGAGATCTTTCTTCCCAATTATTTTTTTAATTCGATAAAAATTGCATACCTTGTGAAGACTGTTGCTGTTGATAAGCAGCTGATTTCCTTGGGGTTGCTGGACCTATGCGCATGGCTCTACTTGAACAATACACACCGTTCATCTCAGTCATAGCACGTGACATCTCACTATCATCACCAAACCTCACAAACCCGTAACCCTTCGACCGACCAGTATTTGCATCAATAACAACTTTTGCTCCTTTTACAGATGTGTATCTAGAGGCAAAAGTTTCCTGCAATACTGTATCAGTAACATCTGAAGCCAAATCACCAACAAATATAGACTTGTCAGAACCTGCATCTGAACGCTTGTCACCCATGCTAAAGGAAGCCCAGTTCAGGCGGAAGGGCTGTTCTGCATTCAACATTGGTATGCCATTGAATTCCTGCAACACCTTTTCAGCCGTGGCACGGGTAGCGAATTCAACAAATCCATATCCCTCGGACATTGAAGTCTGCTTATTACGAATTACCTTGATATTGAGAACCTGGTGAGCACCACAATGCCAAAACATTAGAAACCCACTGCCTCAAAAGAGTTGTTAAGGACCAAACTTTGTTTACAATTGAACAAATACATGGATACTAGACTGGTAGATAGACGCTAGTTTGCAAAAAAACAACATTCATTAAATATAAACAAGAATAATTAAGGGTTCACAAGGAAATAAATGTCTAAAACATCCGAGATTGGCAAAACATAGGTTGAAATTAATCCTCTAAAGACCAAGTTATAAGCAGTAATTAAAGTCGCTACCATAAACTTTTCCTCAATTGCCTTTTACATATTACTAAAAGTAAAATCGCTATCACGGTAATTATATCAAACTACAAATATATGATTTCGATACTAACAAACCAAGGGATAAGATTTCATCTAAAAAGTATATACTAAACAGATCTCAGCTCCATGAAAATAAATAATCAAACTTGGTTAATAAAAACAGATTCAATTTAACAATAAATTAAATTAATATAAAAAATAATTATGAAAGAAAAAGGTTAGGGTTAGGGAAAAAAGAAAACAACCTCTCCAGTATGACCAAAACAAGCTTGAAGATAACTCTCATCCATCCAATAATGAAGGTCACCAACCCAAATTGTTTTATTCTCTTCTGAAGAAGATCCTTCAATATGTTGTTGCTGATGTTGCTGTTGATGAGGAAACCCCATAAAATGCGGCGGATAATGTTGAGGTATCATCTGATGAGGATGATGAGGCATCACCATTGCTGCAGCACCACCAGGATATTGCATTGGATGTATCCATTGCTGTGGTTGTTGCTGTTGCTGCTGTTGTTGTGGATCAGAACTGTTTGTTACTTGTTGCTGCATCATTCTTTTTTTTTTCTTTTGGGAGATTTTCGATCTGTGGAAACTATTCTAATAGTAAACCCTAGAAGAAGAAAAAAAAAACAAAGAGAAACTAGAGCTGTAACTCAACCAGGTAACCTTAAAGAACCAGGTTTTAGAAAGAAAGACTTTGCAGGATTCTGAAACAAGATTTATAAAAGAAGAGATGATGACGGAGGCAAATAAGGATTGCCCTTGCCTGATAATGGCCGTTAGATTATGAATCTGATGGTTGATATTGTTTGTGGAATCCTGGAAAATCGTTACTGACAGAACTTCTATATTAGGGTGAAAGCTTCCTCTGAAGTCTGACCCTAAACCGATCTACTAATGGGTCTAAGCTTAGTTCATGGGTTTTCTTTATGATATCAGCCCATTCAAATCATTTGAAGATAAAATAGTGTTATTCTTTTTCTTTTTTTTGTAGCATGAGAATCCCCGGTTCTGGTTGTGATACTCTCATTTGTCATACAATAAGAATGGCACTTTGACAGTCAAATCTGTTTACAAATTACTTGCTAATGCATAATTCAGTTCAAAATCCTGATGTTGAGACTCATATAGCTCTTTGGAAATCCTCACTGCCGCCAAGAATTCAATTGTTTTTTTAGAAGTGTGTGGAAAATATTCTTCCTACTGGCAGCAATTTAGCTAGATACAATAATAGTCATGATGATAGGTGTAAATTGTGTAACTAGTGAAACTCCAGAAGTTGCACTGTTCCTTTCCAAAAAATATTTGGTCTAATATCCCTGTCGTGAGTCACATTGTTTTGCAAGATTTAGACACTATTATTATTATTAAGAACAGGATCTCCAAATTTCTCACTTCAAGACATATACAAGATCATTTAATTATTGTCATAACTACTGCTTGGTGCATCTAGAAAGACATATACTCTAAAGTGTTTGAAGATAAGCCTTTAAATCCACATATTGCAACCAGAACTTCTCTTAAAATATCTGAGGATACTATTAGTTCCTTAGGATCTGACATTACTCTTAATACTATTAATGCAGTATCAGTCATTGAGTTTAATAATCTGCAGGATATTCATCAAGACGGCCTAGTCATATACTATTGTAGTGGGGTAAAAATTGATTCTGCTGAAAATGGTAAATTGGGTTTGCTGTCGAGAAACGAATGTAAACCTTAAACAAATGTACTGCACGAGAGTACTTTAGATTCGAGAGATCAATCTGTACAATTCTGGCCTAAACTAAGAAATAATCGTTTCAGACTTGCTTCGGTCACAAAATGAAAGAGAAGGGTTGATCTTAGGGAGGGAAGCGAAGAAGGTGTTGAGATCAGGATGATGAAGGTGTGGTTGTTTTATGAATTGTATCAGAATGTGGAACTTGCTTGCAGAATGTAAGCTATAAGTTCTTGGTATTTTCTGGATACTTGTATTGATAACCAAAAATTGTTGGTTGAAATAGATTGAAAAATATATTTATACAAGTTATAGTCGAACACACACTGATCTCATAGAAAGTGGAAGTAGTTGAGTGATGGAGAAGTGGAGATCATGTAGAATGGTAAAAACCACGTCCCTACCATAAGGGGAAGACTGGTTGGTTTTATTCCCACCACTTCTCTACTGCCACTAACTGTCCGCCTTTCCTGACACTTTCTCGTAATGGACGTATTGCACGCCGCTCGATGTAGACCGCCAGACCAATACCTTGATGAACATCCCCAGTTTGTGACATGTTTGATGTCTCGAGTATTTTGTAGAAAATATGTAGCAAGTTGCTGAGTGGGTCTTACTTGCAAGACCTAATTATTTTGACCAATCACGCGCAAGCTAGGCGGCGGGGGGTCATATGTTACAAGTCAAGTTGTGAGACTTGCCGCAAGATCTAATGCTCTTAGGCTAAATAGTTAAGTTATTTGTGAAATCAATATTTATAAAATATCGTTTGTAATTGATGCATATAAAGCATCACTTTTAACAATCAGCTCAAAATAATCGATGCATATGAAGCATCGTTGTATAAAGCCTGTCTTGGTTGGTCGCGGAACTTAATGTCTTAAAAGAAACATGACCGGACATCTTGAGGAAGCTGCTAGGAGCTATCCATGTACATTAACGATGAGGTGGTCGGTCTCTATAGGAGAATGAGGATGGTAGCCATTTTGACATCCTATTGGTTGGCCCAAATTAAATCTAAACTGGTTAAATTGGCTATCCAAGTTGGATTGCAAAGGGAATTATACCCCATCGTTAAACTGCTCACAAATACAATATTTGTGATGAAAAGAACTTTTATTGCGCTCAAACCAAATAGTTCACCAGATTTCAAAGGAAATTATACCCCATAAATTCCTTTTCTCTTGAATTACCTTTCCAGTTTAGGAAACCTGTATAGACAAACTTAAATATAACTCCAAGAGTTCAACTTAATGAATCTCAATCAAGGAATAATATTCATAGTTATATCTATTTCTCTCACAATCATAAAGTTTACAGAAACAAGTATGTCAACCTGATTTGCATGTGAGAGTACTTGGGTGATTTCAAAGATCAATTTCCAAGTATCAATCAAGTCGTATCCAACAAACAAGGATGGATGTATCTACTTTGATTGATTAACGTACAACCTGTGATATTCAATTATAAAGACAAACAATATAATGCGGAAAAAGAAATAACACAAACACCAGAAGTTTTGTTAACGAGGAACCCGCAAATGCAGAAAAGCGCTTGGACCTGGTCCAGATTGAACACCAAACTGTATTAACCGCTACAGACACTAGCCAACTACCAATTGACTTCGGACTGTAATGTAGTTGAAACCGAATTAAACCCTCACGGCAATTCAGTTACAGTCGTACTCCTTACGCCTCTTGAATCCCAGCAGGATTCCGCGCAAATGATTATGTTAGCTGACATCCTTTACATCCTAAGAGTTGCTTCAACTCAATTGAAGACTTTAAACCAATCTGCCTCCACAGATAAGCCTATTTGTGTGATTTCCTTTTTGATCGTAGATCAAGGTGATCGATAGCAATAGATAAAGTCTATCTAACCTCAAAATCCGGACTTATGCTACCCGAAGTACAGCCTAGATTATTATTCACCTCACAAGTATTAAACTTGTGGAGTCAATCAAAGTATGAGACGAAAAGAACTTTGATGATTTCTATCTATCTTGTTCAAGTGAGCAGCTCAATAATCGAATAAGATCAGGATACTCGAGATATCAGATAAATAACAACAAGACTTGGCTTCACGAATCCCTATGAAGTCTTTTTAGTCGCTAAATCCTAGAAGGGTTTTAGAAAGAAGACGACTCTAGTTTACAACTAGCACACACCAAAAGGTAGTGTAGGGATTCAAATATCCCAGTTGCTTGAGGTTCCTCTTTTATAGACATTCAAAGCATAGGTTGCTTTAGGTTTAAGCTAAGATAGCTTTGGAACCAAGCAAACAATATCCACCATCAGACGAATCTTTGAATCTGATTAAGATAACAAGATATACACTCTGGTTAGGGTGAACCGTAACTGAACAATGCACAAACACCACTCTCATGAATGGTTATTCGAAACTAGCCAACTAAACTATAAGCTTGAGCATTTTCATATAACACGTAAGACTTAACTCGAGTCACAATTATGTGATCAAATATGTCTATGATGTTTTTAGAGATTATTCAAATTCTAATTATCTCGGAGAAATAGTTTTATGTGCATATGAATTTAATCGACATGGTAAGTATGCATACTGGGTACATATACTCAACATGTTCGTGAACAGTTATGTCATGGTACGTGTACCTTTATGTATAACTTAAGACATAACCGAGTTATGGAGTTCACAGAACTTTTTCGGTATGCGTACTGGTATGGATACCATTAAAACATAACCGAGTTCCGAAGTTTACGGAACTTTTATGGTATGCGTACCGGTATGGATACCAAACCGGTTATGGGACCAACAGTTCTTTTCTTGTACGCATACAGGTACGCGTACTGATTTGATTTCACAAGTTCACAGACTTTTTAAGGTGTGCATACTGATATGCGTACCAAAAAGCTGTTGTCGACATACAAATACTCCGATACGTGTACTAAGTACATTATTACGGCTTCAGACCTTAACATTTTTACCAATTTGTAAGACTGGTATGTATAATGTCTTATATCCGAATTTACAGTAGTTATATATTTCTCTCTAAATCAATTCGAAACATTCACAAATAACACCAATGACACATATCATTGTTCCAGGGTATTTCGAATGATAATACAAAATAACATAGTTAATATGTTACACCTCATATCAACTTTATTTAGATGATATCACATAGTAAGAAAATACTTAGCGCTCATCTAGGAGATTTAAGATACAAGCATCCCCTATAAATTCCACAGCCACACACCCCACAAAGATATAACAATTAAGCACCAGTTCATTTAAGAACTCTCCTCCATTTGATGTCATTCCCAAGAGAACAACATGAGTGACCTTACTTTGATGAAAAAGAAGGATTTTGTTGGACATTAACAAATCGCATGGATTTGTATCCCGAACATCGACTTAAATTAATCTCAATGCCAGTTACGAACAAATAGATCATTTTAATCGGTATAAATCAATACAAGAAAATCTTAAGGAGTGTATAGTACAGCAACAACACAGAAGCGCGAGAAAATTTCTCAAAAAGTTTGTTCTATTTTAAGTTTATAGAAAACATAATAGATTTAACTTCGGAGCATATATGAAATATCAGCTCGATTCACGAAAACATAAAGGCACATATATTTCATAAGACTTTTGACATAATTAAACCAATAATGATTACATACTGCAAGTTCATCTTCCAAAAACTCTAGAATTTAAATAAATAAATATCAAAACATTCAAGATGAAAGTCATTGGAAATAGCTTGTGTAATCACAATTTTTGCTACACCAAACCCTAGTTATCCTTCTCAAAAGCAAGAATAAATTCTCACAAGAAGTTTCCTAGTAACGCATTAGTGATTGTGCGAAGAGAGTTAGAACTAAAATTGAATTTGACACATTTTATATATTTAATTGAAAGTCATTCAAAGCCAAAGTAACATCAAAGTCATATAACAAGTAAAGAAGGGTCAAACGTAGTTCAACATACATAAACCAGTCACGACAGGAGAACATAATAAAAAATCATTTGATGCCTGAATGTTATGGAAGTCCTCAGCAATCTTAAATAAAGGTTTAGATAGATCAGGATGAGTTTCCAAGGCATATGATAGCTGCTCCTGCATGCAATCAATTATTTGTTGAATAAGAGCAACTTCGGGATTTGGAATCGTGTTTCAACTCATCTTTTCGATGTTGTCCATGGTCAAAGGTTTTGGAATTCCAAAGCTGGTTCCAAAACGAGCGACGCGGTTTTGGATGCAAATCCTTGTAATGAGACAAAGAAATCCATGAGTCTTCTTAATATGTCTTACACTTATCATCTGACGAATAATAAGTCCACATAAATCAATATCTCTCTGTTGTGCAATGTAGTAAACCAGTTCCACAGCAGACCTAGTCCACCAGAACTTGTCGATGGTGCTAGGCATCAAGTTTGCCACAACCAACTTTCCAGCTGCCCTTAAAAATAGCCTAGCATCATTGATATTGATTTTCTCATTCTTCCAAGATGCAATATTACCAGTTAACAGATTAGCAATCTCATTTTGGATAGCTCTCAAATTTTCCGGCTGAGGAACTTGAAAATTACCAATATGTGGAAGTGCTAGAAGTTCAGCAATTATTCCTCGATTCACCACGAAAGTTGTATTACTGACTATAGTTTTAAAAGTGCAGTTTTCAGTATCAGCCTCATGCAAATTGGCATATAATTGTTACGTCATTTCAATATGGGAAGTACCCATAGGTCGGTGAATTAGGCACCATTTCTGTAGGTTCATAAACTCGGGTAGGTTACGAATCCTAAACTTTGATGCATCATATATTCTTTCCATAATCATGGTTCCGATACAATATTCCATGTATAGGTTACGAGCATCCTTGCTAATGAATAGGGTTTGAAAACTTGGATCAAAATGTGGTTCAATATCATCTATACTAGCATTTGAACTCTCTCCTTGAAGGCTTATTTTTATAGGAATATTCAACCAAAAATTCACGAATCAAGATGAAGAACTTACCGAGTTCGTTTACTATTGATAATGGCACGACTACGGAACTATAAGACAAGAAGAAACTATTGATAAACCATTGCATAAAATCTTCACCTGATTTCAATGGTGCAAAGAAAACTCGAAATGGTTAGGAAACGAGTGAAGAAGAGATAATGGCAGTTGAGCATGGTCTCTTTTTCCCAACAATTCTCGAACTGAAGAAGAAGATAAAAAAAGGGAAAATTGGGAATGTGTCCCATTTTCACTAATCTGTTTGGGGATCTATCCCATAACGGAAAAAATTAAGAAATCTATCCTAGAAAGAGAAGAAAACCATTAAATGGTTAACATCCCACATGGGTGGTGTTATACGTGCGTCAATTTTACATTTGTACCCTTATCATCTATGAGAATGGTTGTATTATCTTCTCGTTATGGGTTTTGGGGAGATAGAAATAGAGAGACCAAGAGAAAGAACGAGGTAGATCGAGTGAAATAGTGGAGATCAAGTTCGTTTATGGGTTTTGGGGGATGAGTACGTCTGATTAAAAGAAGAAAACTTGAATCTCAAAGACGTTAGGGTTCCTTCTTCATCAAAGTTGGGAAAGCTGCTCAAATCAAGATCATGGTGATTCAAAATCGGTAAGCTATTCCAACCCAGTTGCTATTTTCGTTGTATATTCATCTAATTTGGTTCGTTTTTTTTTAATCTCAACTTTCAATGAAAGGTTTATGTAAAATTGATTTTATGATTTCGCGAATTGGGGATTTTGTTTCAAGCATGAATTTTATGGGTTAAATAACATTATTGTTGGTTATTGTTTATCTTTGATAAACTGTTCCATGTAATTAGGTTGTATAGACGCAGATGAGATGATAGATAAGCCTACCGCATCATTCAAAAAAAAAATCCAGTATGGTTGTTTTCCAATTCAAGCTATCGCTATCTCTATATGACTCAATTAGATTCTATCTATTAACTACTCTTTTGGTTTCTTGTATGTGGGTATGGCATTTGTTTTTGGGTACTGTACTGAATGTAAGACATAAGGTTGCGTATTAACTACTGAAAAAGCGGGGGTCTAACAACCTCTCCCAATATTATGATTAGCAATCTGTATGGACAAACTCCAATATACTTTCAAGAGAATCAACTAGACTCAATCTTAATAAAGTATATCAAAGAGTTATATCTCTCTTTCTTGATTCAATTCTTTCTCAAGCAAATAGAAATCTGCGAGTCTAATTGAATACAAGAGAAATCACTTGAACGGTACCAAAGACCAATGTTCAAGGATCAATCAATTTCAATCAACAACCAAAGGTCGGATTTCCAATTGATTGATTCAAACGCACAACCTGTGATATTTCAATTATATAACAAAATATAATGCGGAATAGAAATAACACAGACACCAGAATTTTGTTAACGAGGAAACCGCAAATGTATAAAAACCCCGGGACCTAGTCCAGATTGAACACCATACTGTATTAAGCCGCTACAGACACTAGCCTACTACAAACTAACTTCGGTCTGGAATGTAGTTGAACCCCGATCAATCTCACACTGATTCAAGGTACAGTTGCGCTCCTTACGTCTCTGATCCCAACAGGATATTACGCACTTGATTCCCTTAGCTGATCTCACCCATAACTAAGAGTTGCTACGACCCAAAGTAGACTTTAATAAACAAATCTGTATCACACAGAAAAGTCTATAGAATAGATAAATCTGTCTCCCACAGATAAACCTACAAGTTTTATTCCGTCTTTTGATAAATCAAGGTGAACATGAACCAATTGATAACTCGGACTTATATTCCCGAAGAACAACCTAGTATTATCAATCACCTCACAATAATCTTAATCGACGCGGCGAAAGAATATATTGTGGAATCACAAATGATGAGACGAAGATGTTTGTGACTACTTTTCTATCTTGCCTATCGGAGATATAAATCTCAAGCCAATCGTTACGATTGTACTCAAAACAATAGAATCAGCAAGATCAGATCACACAACTACGAGAAAGTAGTATCTGTCTGGCTTCACAATCCCAATGAAGTCTTTAAGTCGTTAACCTGGTTTTTAAGAAGAAACCAAAGGTTAAAGGAGAATCGACTCTAGATAATACAACTAGTATCACACAGGAGGTGTGAGGATCAGGTTTCCCAGTTGTTAGAGTTCTCCCTTATATAGTCTTTCAAATCAGGGTTTGCAATCAATGTTAGCTTGGTAACAAAGCATTTAATATTCACCGTTAGATGAAAACCTGATTAGATTCAAGCTAATATATTTCAACCGTTGGATCGTAAACTTAGCTTGTTACACACAAATAAAATGTACTATTTTGTGTTTATGTAACTGTACCCAAACATGAACATTTGTTGGTTCAACAATAGTTAACCAAATGGTTAGCCATATGAGCACTTTCATATCAACTGAAATACCCAGACAGCTGAATCACTCTCTGACAAAGATAATTTCGAATCGACGCGCTTTGATTAAAGACCGCTCGATCGAACGTATTTAATTACCTTAAGGAAAATTTGGACTGTCCATATCAGTCTCAGAAACGATCGTGGCCACGCAAGTTGGCTGCATAATTTAACAAGCCTAGCCAAACCCTGGCAAAAATAGGAAATTGTTGTGACGACCACCGACGGGCCCACTTATGCCCTAGCCGGTCTAAAAAATCACATACTTCCCCAGCACCATCAAACGCCAACCCAAAGTTGAGTGATCGCGCTGTTTTGGGAGAAGCTCGACGAGCATAGACTGTTCAGGGCAGTCTTAAAACCATTACCACCGTCCAACTTCACCAGCCTGGTTGGACGGATTAGATCATCCCATGAATGATCAGGGAAGCGCTAACGCACACGTTGGCGGGCCCACTTATCCTTCACCCGGTCGGTTTTCTCACGACGAGGTCATGGAGTAATGAAACGATTGCCCAAACCATGGCAGGCGTGATGTTTCTAAGGGTTGCGGAATTCCACTAGTGTCTTAAAATCGATCACAACCATCCAACTTAGCCAACCTATTTGGATGGCTTAGATCGCATTTAGGACCATCGGGAAGGTGCACATACGTTCACCGTCAGCCCAACATGGGCCCCACGTGATCGGTCTCTCCAAAGGAGGATCACGGCGTGCCAAACCGTTTGGCCAAAGTCACGCGTGCATGACTGATTCAAAACCCTAATTAGGGTTTGCGGCAATGCACATATGTCGTAGTTCGATCGAGACCATCCATCTTCGCCAGCCTAAACGGAGGGTGTAGATATAGACTCAAGAGATCCCAAGGATGTCAACGTGATCACCGTGGGCCCACCTTTGCGTGTGACCGGCCGACCTATGCAGATTAGGACCCGGCGTCTCGAAGCGCATTCCCAAAGGTAGCATGCCACACGGCTTTTAAACCTTTGCGGCAATGTATTTCTGTCGCAAATCGATCACGACCACTCATCTTTGCCGGTCAAATTGAGTGGCCTAGATCGAATCTTTATGGGACCGAGAGGTGTAGGCATGCACGCCGGCAGGCCCTCTCCACGCATGCCTGGTCGGTCCCACCATAATTAGCGTCCATGCTTGGATTCGATCAAGACAAAGAGGGGATGTTGCGCATCTCTAAAAACCCTAAAATCCATCAACATCAACAAATATGTGCCGTAAATCATCTCGTCCGTCCAACTTTGTCAGCTTGGTCGGACGACTTGGATTAAAAGTTAGGCGATCAATGAAGCGCCTCAATGATTACCGTCCGCCACTCTGTCACAAGGAGCGATCGACCAGACGCGGCCTCCAAACGATCACTCGAAGATAGTTAGACGTGCTGTCATTTTAAGACGCTTAATCCGCGACTTACTCGATCAAGCTTTAAAACAATGATGCTTTGTGCATATCGATTTTTTTGAGACGATGAATTACATGCATCGAGCATGCACGATATTTTACGAATATCAAATCCTTAAGTAACTTAGTTATTTAACCTAATAGCACCGTATGCTATTTCTTGCGGTGGGTCCCACGACTCGACCCACTCATTCGAGACATCAAACATGTCACAAAATGGGGGATACTTACTGGGGTATTGGTCTAGCGGTTTACAGCATGCGGCG
This sequence comes from Papaver somniferum, assembly GCF_003573695.1. Classification (NCBI taxonomy): domain Eukaryota; kingdom Viridiplantae; phylum Streptophyta; class Magnoliopsida; order Ranunculales; family Papaveraceae; genus Papaver; species Papaver somniferum. Next base: position 114,637,906 of record NC_039358.1, read on the forward strand.
TGGAACGCGCCCATTACGAGAACGTGTCAGGAAGCATGGATGGTTAACGATGATGAGGGAAGTGGGAAAAGGCGTGATCGTGTGACAATCACCTACACGACCCCACTACTCAATTCCTTAACTTCCACCACTTCCTACGAGATGAGGATTGCGCTCAAATGACTTTTATAAATAGGTTCTTCGACCTATCTTCAAACAACACAGAAAAAACCAGGTGTTGTCATCAGTATCTAGAAAACACCCAGAACTGATAGCTTACATTATGCAAGCCAGTTCAAAATTCTGATACAAGTCATAAACAACCAACACCTTCATAATTTTAACACTTTCTTCGCTTCCCTCCCTAAGATTAACCCCATCTCCTTCGCTTTGTGACCGAAGCAAGTCTGGAACGGCCATTTCTTGATTTAGGCCAAAATTGTATAGATTGATCTCTCGAATCAAAAGCACTCCCGTGCAGTGCATTTGTTTAGGGTTTAGATTCGTTTCTCATCCACACACACCCAAATTTACCAAAACCAATAGAAACAGTTTTCACCCATAAACAATTGGTGACCACAGTGGGAGATTAATCTCTCGGTTGTGAAGTCAATTTCTTCAATAACCAATCCCATTTGGCTGATTTCAAAATGGTTGGTCTTAGGACTCCCCCAACAATTTCAAATCCCGGTCGAAGTTCCTCCAATGAAGATACCCCTCTTCCCAATGGTGTATCTGATGGTGTAACCGGAAGAATCCCAACATTGATCGAGTTAGTACGGGTGCAAGAGATTCACATGAAGAACATGGACCTGGTCAAAGAAACAATAAACGACATAATCGATCTCCTCATCAAGATGACATCAGATATGAGCGGTTCTCCTGTCACGGAGATTTCTACATTGGGGATTGATCCTCGCAACGATCCTCCTCAAGTCAATAGTTTCACTATAAACCAGAGGCCAGTGGATCATGAAGCGGCTTCTCTAGTGGAAAGTTTATGCGAACTTTTACACCTCTCGAAGAATCAGCAGGCAGAGACATTTGCTGCAATCAACCAGATAACCCTAGACGTGCATTTAACCCCTTCGCGTCCAGAAGCCTCGAAAACACCAGAGATGTCTGTGAATAATGTCACATTTACAGAAGAAGACATGATGGCGGTAGAAGTTCACAACCGGTCCCTACACGTTATCGCACGCATCAAAGATTCATATTTCAAAAGGGCTCTCATTGACATGGGAGCATCTTTGAACGTGATTACTCTCAAGACACTCAGGACGTCCAAGGTTCGCCCAAGCAAGATCGTGCCACAGCCTATCACGATGATAGACTTTGAAGGAAACCAAACCAACACGTACGGGATCGTCCCCTCAACGTATCACCAATGCCTGAAGACTATGCAAAATAAAGAAGTCGTTCGTATTCCTGCATCATTGTCTCCTTACGCACCAATATGTGGATAGGAATTGTTTGAACCAAGAGAGGCTCTGCGGGAAGAATCAGACAAAGTTCATTGCACCCCACTCCCCACGTGGGTGTCAATCCAGGAAGAGGTACCGACTTGCATTATTGAAGGCTAAGTCCCACGATGCATCTTTGCTGACAAGACGTACCAATTCTTCTTCATCATGTGAAGCCACGACCCACGGTCATACTAAGAGGGAGCTAACTTTTGTGGCCAGCGGTGATCAGAAAGGGAAAACCGTGTACCTGTTAGCAATCAGCAGGGGAGAATGTTACCCAGTCTCTCCGCCCAACGGAATGCTACAACAACAACGAGCCACAAGAAGAAGTGCTAGATGCTCCACGACAGCTGCAAGATGACACCAACTCCACAACTGATGAGATCGAAATCGTTAACATAGGGAATGAGGAATCTCCTAGGCCTATCTCCATCAGCTCAACCTTGTGTACGGATGAACACACGAAGCCCCTGGAACTTCTCAAAGAGTACCAGGACATATTCGCTTGGACGTATGAAGAAATGCCTGGTTTAGATGAAAAATTGGTCACCCATCATTTACATGTCATACCTGGATCCAAGCCGGTTAAATGGTCTCCGAAGCAGTTCAGACACGAGGTAGAAGAGCAAATCAAGACTGATATTCAGAAGTTGCTAGCTGCTGGATTCATCAAACCCATTCATCATCCAACCTGGTTGGCTAATGTGGTTCCGGTAAAAAAGAAAAATGGACAGATCAGGTGCTGCATGGATTTCAGAGACTTGAGCAGATGCTGCCCCAAAGATGATTTTCCTCTACCTAACATCGACATGTTAGCGGATGCCACCAGCGGACACGGCGTGTTCTCCTTCATGGATGGATATAGCGGGTACAATCAGATAAGGATGTATGAGCATGACGTGAGTAAGACAACTTTTCGAACTCCTCTCGGAAATTTTTATTATACTGTAATGCCATTTGGTTAATGCCAGTGCAACGTATCAACGCGCTATGACGGAAATCTTCCACGACATGATGCATAAGCAAGTTGAAGACTACGTGGATGATATAGTAGTCAAATAAAAAGCTCGGGCGGCCCACACAGGAGTCTTACGACAAATGTTCGAAAGGTGACTGCTAATGGAATCAAAGTGGACTCATCCAAGACCCAAGCTATCCTCACGATGCTTCCTCCGCGAACTGTGAAGGAACTTCAAAGTTTCATGGGCAAGGAAGCGTTTCAGAAGATTCAACGAATATTGTCATCTCCAAATCATCATAAGGGGTTCATCTATTAGCGAGCCCGGGACATCTTCAGATCTACTGGAGTCGACACCTCAAGGGAGAAGCCTCAAGAAGATAGCGATGTCCGCATCATCATGTCGAGAAAGAATCCGCAGCTTGGGAGAATCATTCTGTCAGACTTAAGAGGAATGCTTCAGCGAAACAACGAACATCCAAATGATTATGTCAAGAGGTCCCGAATTCAGGCACTGGAGGGTCACGATTCAAATGTGACTGAACAACAAGTGGTGTAATTGTGCATCAATAGGATGGTACCTGTCTATCGTGCTTTGTCGAAGAACCTGCGCTTTCAGACATCCTCTGAACTCCGTGAAGCTGCTAAACGCTCAGTTGCGACAGCACCTGCCCTGCTAGAAAGAACAAGCCTGTCAGTAATGAAGAGCCTCATGATGATGTTTGTGGAAGCATACATCTCACCAATAGGCAATACAACATTCAACTTTCTGTAAGCAGTTTCGCTGAAGCAGCAAGAGGAAAACCACCGAGATACAACATCCTGCGCGTCCAAAATCGCCAACTCCAACACCACATGCACGACTTCCACAATGATGAAACAACGTCCAAGATATTCCATATCTGTATCGACGACAGAAACATCAATGAGAGACACTTTCAGAATTTTGTTTCCCGTATAAGAAGTAGTTGCATTACCAAAGGAGATTGCACATGGGACTTAAGAGGTACATACAGATTCTCCATGAAAAGAGCTTCATCATATTTGCAGAACCTATTAGTTAAGTCATTTGCATGAAGAAACTTCCCTACTCCTCAAAGACACGATCCAAAGATGATAATTGCAAAGGAGTGTGATTGGGGACTACTTAGCACTGCCCATCTCAAAGATGATGAATTTATAGAGATGCAAGCACGCTATCATTATGATTCCAAGATGTCCAAATATGAGGATATACTCAAGAGAGCAGACGTATTGTCAAAGACCAGTGATGTTCCTGGACGTCTATGAAACGCAATGCAGACGTAAAGACGAACTCATGAACCCAACGTGACAACGTCTATCAAGTCGAAGGCTCAGTAGATACTCGTGGGCAGGGGACTGTCTCCCTATTTTTCATTCCATGAGGCAACATCAAGGAAGCTATCGGTTCCATCATTAGATTTTCCCTCTAATAACGAGAAAAACTTTACCACTATATGAAGACTGCCAATCCCGAGCTTCACCATAGCAACAACCACTACAGACAGAGGTAATTCGAACTTCTGCATATTTTATTTTCCCATGGAGAAATAATAGAGTCACGGAGGAGAGATGACGATATCTTTATTATGGTAAACCCACCTGTAGATGGGGCAAAACGATTTGCTGGTTTTCACGGGATTTAGGAGACGACCGTACGGAGGAGACTCCTTGAACCGAGCGAAATGTTCAACCTCATATAGATGCACTGCAAGAAGGGACTGCTTTGAATTCGAAAGATCAATCCGTAGTACTCTGGCCTAAACCAAGACAATGGTCGTTCCAAAGTAAATTCGGTCACAAGAGAGGATGGGTTGATCTGTAGGAGGGAAGCTGAGAAATGTGTGGAATTAATGGTAATAAAAGATTGTAGGTGTGTTGTGAATTCTAAATAAGATAAGTTCTGAATGATTGAAATTACTCAGTTGAGAGTAATTGCTCAATTGATGAAGTATTTATCTCGTGTTGTCTGTGAGACGTGAGATTCTTATATATCCAATCATGATTTCAGAGACTTTTTAATATTGTTGGAATTGTAGACACCATGATCCCATGAAGTGTGACAGTTGATGGAATCAAAGAGTGGGGAAATGGAAATCGTGTTTGAAACCAGTTGCTCATCGTGCGGAGACTTGGTCGATTTTCCATCCACTACTTTGTTAAATCCTTCAACTGATTGCACGACTTGCTCACATTCCATCGTGTGTATGAATACACGTGCCGTAGACCGCCAGACCAAAACCCTAGTTAATATCCCCCATGTGACACGACTGACGTCTCGTGGTTAATTAGTCAGTTGTTGACTTCATGACTTTATGGGATGATGAGTCCATGTATTTGCTGAGTTGAACATGATTTTGCAAAATGTTCTGAAACTCATGAATTGAACGTGTTTGTTGAGACAGAGGTATAATTCTCACGTTGATAGTTTAGGCGAGCAAGTATTGCTCATTCGATGAATTGTTGAATATTGATAATTGAACCAACATTCCTTGATTTGAGCAATAATTGCTTATCTGAGCAAGTGTTGCTCGTCTGATGAATTATTGGTAGCGTGACCAAAATAAAACATTAATTAGAATACTGGTAGTTGAACCTAGCATAATTAATAAGAATATTGATCATGAGATCGTCGTAAAGTTATTAGTGTTCGCATATGGAATTATGATCCTTGGACTCAGAAACCCTAATTTGATCAATTGATGACCAATTTATGGTTTATTTCAAAATCAATCCATGGAATGAAGGAGGGATCGGCTACATGGGATCATGGATCGACCATGTAGCACCCATATGCTCATGTGAGCAAATACCAAGGTCTCTTCAAGAGCTGGTGACTTGTTGATGAAAGAATGATTAAATGTTGGTTCAATCATTTCTCCTATAATGCCCGTCTGAGCCTTAGGTGATAAAACCTAATTAATTACGAAGAGGTGAGGGACCGACCAAGGGGTCATGAAATCAGCCCTGGGTGGTCACGGGATCGACTGACGAGCATTCCATGAAAATCCAAAATTATTTGGAAGAGTTTTGGACCTAATACGTGCAATTGCGCAAATTAGGTCAAATCATGAAAATACGTGGGACCGGCTCATTGCGAGCCAAGGAGCCAACCCTGGTCGGTCAAGGTAACATGCTCACGTCGTCAGCACGTCCGTGTCTCAATCCTGAGAATTTTGATATTTTCTGGCGTGCAGTTGAGCATCCATTCGAGAAAATATGATAAAATTAGGGTTTTGCTGAAACTGAGGAAACTTCATGAGATGAAGGAAAATAATTATAAAATGAAGGAATATGTGGCGTGGGACCGCTGGAGCCAAGGCATGGCCGGCCGACCAGTGACCACGGTCCCATGGTGCCTTTTCCTAATTTTATAATATTTTTCATGATTTTATGAAAATATCATGAAATCAAGGAATTTTGTTGAAATTAAAGAGTTTCCTTAAAGTGAGAATTTCCATGTTAAAATAATAAAATAAGGGTGTGTGGGGCCGGCTAGGGCCTGGCCGGCCGGCTTGGGCCCGGTCCCACGAGTTTCCTTAATTTTATGTATTTTATGTGTATTTTTCCATGATTTGAAGGAATTTTCATAATTTGAGAGAAATACCATGAAATCAAGGAAACCTTAAAATAATAATAATAAAATAACAGGGCGTGTGGGACCGGCTGAGGCATGGATGGCCGGCTGGGCCCCGGTCCCACGGGGTTCTCTAATTTTATATTATATTTTCCATGGTTTTGTGAAAATACCATGAGATTAAGGAGTTTTCATGAGTTTAGGGATATAATAATAGAATAATGAGGAAACATGAGGCGTGGGGCCGACTGGGACCAAGGCATGGCCGGTTGGCCAATAATCACGGCCCCACAATATTTTTCCTAATTTTATATTATTTCCTTGGTGTAAAGGAAACACCACGAAATCGAGGAGTTTCCTCAAAACGAAGGTTATTTGTTCAAATGAAAGGATTTTCATGAGATCAAGGAAAATAACAGAAAATATGACAAAAATATAAAATTGGCATGGGATTGACCACGGCACGGCACGGCCGGCCAGTCAGTGGGCCCATGATCCCAGCGCCTTGGTCAATATTTTAATTATTTATTATTTTCCTTCCTATTTTGTATAGGTTCATCGTTTCGTCGTATTCTGAAATACTCGTTCGTCCGGTGATTGTTAGTGCATCATCGTTGAGTACACTTGCACCTTTTGAGCCGGGGCTTACTCAGAGGTAGCTCAGACGCCCGTGCGTTGAATATTTATTATTAACACATGGAATTCTGCTGGGAAGAACCATAGATTGAAGTAACAAAATACTGCAAAAATATTTGAATATTTTCGGAAATTCAATGGATGAATCCAAGAATTTAAGAATAATTAACTGATGGCTATATACTAGCAGAGGAAACTGTCTAGGAGCATTAATTATTCTGACATGAGCTTGCTGGAATTTCATATCCTTTATATAGTCAGGGAAAACTTGTTGTTTGTATCCTGAAAACGTTATCGCTCTATACTAGCAGAGCAAGCTGTCTAGGAGCCGTCAATCTCGTGATTCTATATAGAAATGATTACTGAAGTGTTCAGTATTCATAAGATATGTCGTTGTCCAGCCGAGAGACTACATATCCGCATGTACTCTGAGAGAAAGTATTTTCAGTCAGAGGATTCGATGAGAGACCCGTATCTCAATATTCACATCTGATTGCTGGATCAGGAGTTCGTATAATTATGGTTTACGATTTTAGTCTTTGTCGAAAATCCACCATATACATTAAATCCCCTGTTTAGTGAGGAAAGTCGTGTTCCTCAGTCAGCATTGAATGGTGATTTTCCGGTCATAACAATATAAGTAATTGAACTTAGTCGTAAGTTAAGACGCTACCAGATTTTGATAGTACGAGCAAACCATGACTTGAATGAAGATCCCAGTGGTATGATAGAGCATCGTCTAATGAGCATAAATTGGTGTTAAACCGCTGATTTGGACGACGGGATCCTGGTCGTTTAGGATTCGCGAGTCGGGCCCAAATAAGGAAATCCTTATAAAATTAGGTTTTGGAAATAAAATTTGGTATAAAAGGAATTAATCCTTTTTTTATTATTTTTCTACGACCAGAACCTTCATCACCTCTTCATCTTCTTCACGTGATCAGCAGGAGGAGAGAGAAAAAAAATTGTCGGAGCATCACCGGCCACCGCCGCCGTCCGATCACCGACCGGCCAGACTCCGGCAGGCGCCGACCAGGTAAGCGGCGATTTTTTTTTTTTGCAGATGTTATGAGTTTCATGAGTTGTTCATGCCTTGATCATAATAAAATTATATACACGTGCATATATGAGTGTGAGTTTCGTTGAAAACCCTTGTTTTTGAAAACGTATGTTCGTTTGATAGTTAGTTTTGAAAACTAATAATAATCCCTGATTTAGGAGGGATTTTTAATATATGTAGACCTAGGTCCAGTGATAAAGTTTAGTTTATGAGCTTTCATGTGAACCAAAGTTTTATTATAAAAGAAGTGAGTTTTAACAAAACCGAAATAAACCTTCGTTTTAGAGGATGACGATAGTACGAAGGAAAAGTTTTTTTTTATATATAAAATCATGGTCTGTCCATGAAAAATATATTTGCATACAAAACCGTGACATGCTTTCACGGAAAAGAGTGTACTTTTTTTTGCGTGAGTTGTTACTCATTAAAAATAAAACGTGAGTTATTATTTCATGTTTTGTAAACATATATTTTCAAAACTGATTTTTTGAATAATGTTCAAAGTAAACAATTATTTATGATGAAATAATGTTTTAGTTTCCATAATTCCATGGTAAATGTTCACGCAATGGAGATGTTCATGATTTTATGAAAAATCTGAGTTTCGTTCGTCTTTTGTAGGTTTCTAAGAAACGAACGATTTTGAGGTGTTAACTCTAGCATTACTATCACTATCGTTAGTGGAAGCGTAAAAGGTAAGAGTTAAGAGTTATCATTAGATGTTTGTACTCCCTTGATTTATATTTGGGAGACATACTGAAGTAGAATGTAGTGTGAATTTTACAGTTACTCCGCAAAATGTCCAACTCCCAGGCGAATGATGCTTCGAGAGATGAAATGTGCATTGATGATGATATCTCCAGAGATGAGACATGTATGGATGAGACTTCCGTTGGCGAAGAAGAGGATGAACCACATGGAATTAAGAATGTCCCGAATATAGATGATGCATTTTTTGTGGAGGTTGAGCAGGAAACTGAGAATCATCTCAAATCTCCAGTGTATCGTCTTCTGATAAATCCCAGAAATGTTACTCAGAAGAAACTGGTGACTCCTAAGACAGTGATCCAGTTTTGTCTTGAACGAGGGATCTTCCTTGCATCAATCATAGAGTTTAAGCTTTCTCGACGACCTTTGGAAAAGTTCTCTGGATGGGCGAGACATATGCTGGGTTTCCCTCATGTCAGGGCCATGCTCGATCAGGCGCAAGTGACGAGAGCTATTCAGGATTCTGGAGACTTATTCATTTTCCATGATGCGAGAGGTATTGTGGCTCTACTTGCTCGTTGGTGTATTCCCACTCACAACTTTATATGCAAATGGGGAGAGTTTACCGTTACCTTAGAGGACGTGGCTTCTTTGATGCATCTCCCAATCACGGGAAATCTCCCTGGGGATATTTCAGATGAGGAGGCTGTGGTTTCTAACATTTTGGTAGCTACAATGGAGGAAGTGAATAAGGCATCTGGAAAGAAAGGGTGCTATGCTCATTGGTTGACACGCTGGTGGCCAAAGGACGAGATTTCTGATAAACCCATCGACGGTATGTTACCCATTGGTGCTTTCTTATGTTTATGGTTGTCGAGAGACATATTTGAAGACAGTGGAAACTTGTTGAAGCCCTTCGTGATCCCCTTTGCTATCAAGATGGCTCAAGGTGAGCAATTCCCAATAGGCATCCTGTTCCTGGGTTCTTTGTATTCTAACTTAGACTCCTTGGTTATAGACTCCAGTGTATCGAATGGCTTTATGAAGATTAAGTGCTATGCCAATACGATGTTTCTTCAAGCTTTGATGTGGGAGCGCTTCAAGAATTATGCGTCTATTTCACGTAATATTTTGCAAGGACCGAATGCTGATGCTCGTCACATTTTCTCTGAAAAAGATAATGCCAGGATCATGCGTTGGTCTAAAAAGCAGCCTCAGTCTAAAGCACGTCTCATTGATGTGTTGGATGATGAATCTGAATTCAACTTCCCACAAGGTAAAATCGTTCGCTATCCCATCCTAATGACAGGATTTGAAGGAAGTCAAATCCATACATATGGATATGCATACATATATTTGAGGGTGGGGCTTCGATCGAAAGCAAAGTTTCATGTGATCGAGTAAGAACCCGACTACCACATAATACTGGGACGCCCATGGCTCCATGATAACAAGGTGGTTCCTTCAACATACCATCAATGCATGAAGGCTCTTCTCGACAACAAGATCGCTCGCATTCCGGCTTCATCATCTCCTTATGATCCCGTCTATGATACTGAGTTCCTTGAATCTCAAAAAGGCGTCCCGGAACCTCCAAGCAGGATTTGCAGTACTACACTTCCAAGCTGGAAGACTATCGAGAAGGCTGATAACGATCCATCATCCTCAGCTGATAAAATGATCAAGTCACCTATACACCGACTAAACGCCATAATGATCAAGTCTCAACTCCAGGGTCAAACTTCACGACCGATCGAGATGTAGAAGGGAGAGTCATTTATCGCCGACGGAAAGATTAGCAATTAATCGGGGAGAACGATGAAAAGTCTCCCCACCATGAAGAATCGTGTCAGAGTGAGCTATCACTTGAAGAAGAAGTCCAGGATGCCCCACGACAACTACAAGACGGCACTGACTCTACCACTGACGATCTTGAAACAATCAACATTGGGACTGAAGACGATCCAAGGCCAATCCTGATCAGTTCAGCACTATCACCAGAGGAGCGGACCGAGCTGATAAAGTTACTGAAAGAATATCAAGATGTCTTCGCCTGGACGTACGAAGAAATGCAGGGTCTGGATGACAAACTCATCACCCATCACCTGCACATCGTCCCTGGTTCCAAAGCTGTCAAACAACCACCCAGACAATTTAGACACGAAGTCGAGGAGCAAATCAATGTCTAAATCCAGAAACTGTTGGCGACAGGGTTCATCAAGCATATTCTTTATCCAACGTGGATAGCAAATGTGGTACCTGTTAAGAAGAAAAATGGTCAAATCAGATGTTGTGTCGACTTCAGGAACTTGAATAAATGTTGTCCAAAGGATGATTTTCCTCTACCCAACATTGACATGCTCGTCGATGCAACCAGTGGTCACGGTATGTTCTCATTCAATGGACGGCTATAGTGGGTACAACCAGATCAAGATGTATGAACATGACGCTAACAAGACTGCGTTCCGTACTCCCATTGGGAATTTTCACTATACCGTGATGCCCTTTGGATTAAAGAATGCTGGTGCCACCTATCAACGAGCCATGACTGCCATATTCCACGACATGATGCACAAGCAAGTAGAAGACTATGTTGATGATGTTGGTGGTAAAATCTAAGACTCGAGCATCTCATCTCGAAGTTCTAAGGAAGGTGTTTGAAAGATGCAGGGAATGCAAATTAAAAATGAACCCTTTAAAGTGCGCATTCGGAGTTTCTTCCGGAAAATTCTTAGGATTCCTGGTCACGGCTGAATGGATCAAAGTCGACCCAGACAAGGAAAAAGATATTACCACCATGCCTCCTTCACGTACCGTAAAGGAACTACAGAGCTTTATGGGCAAGGTAAATTATATTCGACGCTTCATTCCTGGATTAGCTCAACTCATTGCTTCGTTCACACCTCTGCTGAAGAAAGGAGCAAGCTTCACGTGGACAGCTGTTCAACAAGAAGCTTTCCATAAAATACAACAGATATTATTGTCACCGGCCGTCATGAGGTCTCCAGTGCAGGGACGACCTCTGATTCTTTACACAACCTCCAATGACGTTGCCATCGGCGCACTCCTCGCTCAGGAAGACGACGAAGGCGTCGAGCGACCGATTTACTACTTCAGCCGCACAATGAGAGATGCTCAACTCCGATATCCAAAGGCCGAAAGGGCATGCCTGGCATTGGTACATGCAATCCAGAAGTTCAGACATTACTTACTATCTAACAGGGTTGTACTCATCTCCAAAGCTGATCCCATAAAGTTCTTGCTATCAAAGCCATCCTTGATAGGGAGACCAGCGAAGTGGCTACTCCAGATGTCAGAATTTGACATAGCTTGCACGCCACCTAAAACCATCAAAGGTCAAGCGATCGCAGACTTGCTCGCTGCTTTTCCAGGGGAAGACACAACAACACTACATGAAGAAGTGCACGGAGAATTCCCAGACATCTTGGTCATCAAGGAAGAAACATGACTTATATACTTTGATGGATCTTCCACTCCTAGTAGTGACACCGGAGGAGCGGGCATAGTACTGGTGTCTCCATCTGGTAAAGTTTTCTCACATTCGTTCAAGTTAGATTTCCACTGCACCAACAACTTAGCAGAATATGAAGCCTTCCTATTAGGATTATCCTTGGCCAAGAAAGCAGGAGCAACACACCTTGAGATAAGGGGGGATTCAAAATTATTGGTCAACCATATGAATGGAACGTATTCTCTCAAGGAAATCACACTTGGTCCATTCAGAACCGAAGCTCAGTGATTATTGACCTATTTTGCTGACGCAACGATCATCCATACTGGACGGACTAACAATAGGCATGCTGATTTCCTAGCAACTCTCGCCTCCAAGCTGCAATTTTAAGGAGTAGAGAAAACGATCACTGTACAGAGGCGTACTGTATATTCAACTTGGCTCACTCAGATAGAAGACATTCCAGCAAACGATTGGCGAGCACCCATTATTCATGAATTGAGCAGCTCTGTTTCAGAAGGCCAAGTCAGCCTTAAAGAATTGAAGAACTACTTCTTGCTCCGTGGAGGACTATACTATCGAAACCCTGATGGATCTCTATCACGATGTCTTGGGAGCAACGAAGCGGAAGAACAACTCAAGCGCATACATGAAGAAATTTGCGGGTAAACGTTAGTAGTAACACTTTACAGAAAGCTTCAAAGAATGGGATACTACTGGCCATCCATGGAAACTCAGTCAAGATCTTTACAAGGATCTTGTCATGATTTCCAAACACCTCCTCATCACGTGGAGGTTTTGACAGTCCACCACACTGGGGACTGGAAGGAGCCTTACATCAAATACCTCCGGGATAACGAACTACCACTGGAAAAAAAGGCAAGCAGTCAAACTCATTCAGAAAGCTAAGATATTCGTCTATCTCGATGGGATCTTATACCGCAAAAGCTTTGGTGGGAATTTACTGAGGTGCTTAACCGAACATGAAATCCCTACAATCCTGAAGGAAGTACATGATGGAGAACATCAAGGAAAGAAGAAACTATTTCTTCAAATTCATGAGAAATATTATTGGCCAACCATGGAAGATGATGCAGCCGCACACGTTCATAGGTGTCACCAATGCCAAACCCATGGTAATCTCATCCACACTCCTTGTCTCCCGTTGGATTCTGTGAATAGTCTGTGGCCTTTCTACAGCTGGGGACTAGATATCACTGGGAAGATCAATACAGCATCTTCAAAACAACATGAATACATCATCACTACGATAGAGTACTTCACCAAGTGGGTCGAAGCTATTCCTCTTCGAAGCACCACTGGAGTTACGATTGCCGCCTTCATCAAAGAGCACATAATATGCAGATTCGGAGTTCCTAAGCATATCATCACAGATAACGGAACTCCTTTTCCCAATCAAGATGTTGAGAAGCTGCTCAATAAATATGGGATCAAACAAATCTTCTCCACACCTTACTATCCACAAGGAAATGGTCAAGCAGAAAGTACCAACACGACTTTGGTCAGGAATATCAGTCGGACGATTCATGACAATCCTCGATCATGGCATGAGCAATTACCCATGGATCTATGGGCTCACAGAACTGCACCAAGGAGATCGATCGGTACTTCGCCATATTCCCTTGTCTATGGAGCCGACGCCATACTTCCAGCAGAAATCAAAGTTCCTTCAGCCAGGATTGCAGCATCCATTGGTGTACAATGGGATGAGGCCGAAATCTCCAGATCAAGTATCGCTGAGCTAGATATGCTGGAATCAAGGAGAACCAAGGTGGAAAAATATGTGGAAGCTTACAAACAGAGGATCTCCAGAGCCTACAATAAAATGGTAAGACCTCGAACATTTCAAGTAGGATATTTGGTATTAAAACGGCAAAGCACATTCAACAAGACATGTCTGCTCCTAAGTTCTGTCCTAAATGGGAAGGGCCATATGTTGTTATCAAAGCAGTGTCTAGCGGATACTACAAAATTTTAGCAATCAATGGAGGAAAGAAAGGAAACATCATCAATGGCAAATGGCTCAAAGCTTATTATGCCTGATCCATGAAACAAACTACCTCTTCATCATTTCAAGCATTTTCAAAAATGTAATTTCATTCCTCCAAAGAGCATGCGAATGCTCCTTTGTTCATTAAACATTTCATAAATGAGCAAAATTCGTTCATACCATGATCAACTGTTTCACCTAACTAGAAACTCAGATTTACTCAAAAAACAACAACCACAAATGCTCACTCAGAGCAAACCATCCAGCAACGGATAATCCCTGTAAGAAGCCTCGTCAAGCTTCTTCTGAAAAATCTTGGTCTTTGCGTTCAAGTCTTCGACCGCTTTCTCAACCCTTGCTGACTCCATAGCCAGTATCCTCTCCTCATCCAGTAAAGCAGCATTCATGGAAATTGCATCGGCAACCTCTGCCGCCTTTTGAACCTTGATTATCTCAAGACGACGACGGAGCCAGCTTACATTGAATCGCAATATCTCACAATTCGAGATCATTTCATCCCATTTGTGCAGTTCATGGTTTTTGACGTCTCGCAAATGCATCTGGTTCATTTCCTCGATGATCGGCAATAGCCCCGCTACCGTGGTTAAAAGAGTTGGAAGAAAACCTTTCCACACTTCTGTGGTAGCAATGTGACCATACCTCTTCCAAATTTTGGTGTACAAAGGCGCGTGACACTTAGGAATCACGAATACACCGACCACTTCATTGTCTGGGAAGGTATTAATCAATGGAGCTTCGAATAAGAGTCTAGCGGTTGGGTATTCACGAACATGGACACTGTCTTCAGTCTCCACGGATCCTGCAGAATCTTCACATGCCTGGTTACTGCTTTCCTCAACCTCAACCACGGTCATGGACTTTCCACTCTTTCTTCGTCTAGCATCGACAACGACACGGACATCCACCTACGATGAAACGAAGGAGTGTTAATCCCGCGACTCAATACAATCTCAAGAGTCATAGGTTTACTTACAGACGATCCAACTTCAGCACGAGCCGATCCATACCGGGCAGGAGCTCTAACAGTCCGCTTAGGCCTTGCATTATGAGGAGTAGCATTCTTCTTACAGTCCTACGACAAATCATTCTCTTGTGATCAACAATCTCGATCGAACAGAAACAAGAAAGGAGAAGAAGAACAAGTGTACAATTTACTGAGATAGACGTTGCTATTTCACGCTTCGACTGAAGATCATCTTGAGAAGAAATGCTATTTATCGACATGACGGCAAGGAGGTAGGATCAAAACTTCTCTGCACGATGAAACTGACTCATGAATGGAAGAAATATTTGCGTGGATCACAGATTTGGAGTCTTGAAGATATATATATCAGGTGATAGTCATCACTCGCGAATAGTCAACTCAGTTACGAGTTTCACTGAAACCCTAGGATTCAAAGATCAATACTGAAGACGCGGAGGAAAATAACGCACTGGGGAGTGAACATCACGGGTCAAAGGATAGGCCACGCGGCCTTGTACACGTCATGAATTCTCAACCGTGTGTTATGTTACTTCTCATGAAAATCGACAAGTCATGATGAATTTGGATATATGGACATTGGTCCATGTCATGGATTAGAAGAAAATCGACGTTAACCAAATGTTCATCATTCAGAAGAAAAGTCTAATTGAAGTAAAGTCATTTAAATAGTCAAAATAAAGATATCCACTATGAAGACTAAAAAGGGAATGCTCTAACGTCTAAAGAAGATGGAAGTAAAACTACTCGTCGGACTCATCCGAATTGTCAGCTTCATCATTACTGTCCTTCTCGGAATCATCTTCTTCAGAGTCACTGTCAGGATCATTGGTGAAGTCCGGTGGACGGAAGATAACATCATCATCTGAATCCGAGTTATCTTCTGCTGCAACTTCAGCTTCAATTTTCTTCATCATCCTCTGATGCTCTCTTTCATATCGATCAGGCTTAATGTAACGCTCGGATGGTTCCCATGTGATCTCTTCTTCAGAAGCATCAGCATCAGAATCAGAAGGCACTCCACCCAAGAATCGACGCTTCTCCTCAACCCTCTGTCTCTTACGCCAGGTGCGATCTTTCTCACGTTGACGGGTATCCTCCTTTTTGTCTTCAGCTCCTCTTTTCTTGAGTTCAGCAAAAGAGACTCTTCGCTCACCCAAGGGAACATTAGGCTTCGCCCCTTCATGGGTAACCCTAGCCTTTGATTTCTCTACAGGAGCGTCGGAATCCTCATCAAAAGAGACAGAGGAAGAAGAGGAATACCAGTAATCATAATTGCTGTTATTGTTGGTCGACATTTTCTGGAACCGAAAGATCAAAGATTACTACTATGTAAACGAACCAACATCAGCAAAAAGGGTAACTCTGAACTCTTACCTCTTTACAATTCTGTTAATGATAGTAGTTATGCCGTAAGAGTTAACACCTCAAAATCGTGCGTCTCTTCGAAAACTGCAAAAACGAACGAAACTTTATTTAATTTCCGAAACTGATTTTTCATGAAATCACGGACACAATTTTCATAATGTGAGTATTCACACAACTGACCTATGAAGTTTATAGCAATAAAATATTTCACCATAAATATATCGTCTATCTTCGAAGGTTCCTTAAAACACCCGTTTTGATTTTTTAAAAACATCAATTAATGCAACTTGCATATATAAATTCTCAAGGATTTTTATATAATGAAAACAAATTCATGCAAATAAAATATACCATCATATTTTGCACAATACATGTCACGGCTGCATATAAAAAAAACTATTTTTCCTTCGTATCGTCGTTATTTGTCTTTAAAACGAAGGATTATTTCAAAAATATTGTGAAAGCTCACATCTCATACATATTATAAAGTTTTGTATTTACATGAAATCTCATAAGCAAAATTTTATCACTGGACACAAGTTCATCATATGAATTTTCCTTCGAGTCGTCGTAATTTGTCTTTAAAACGAAGGATTATTTCGATTTCGTGAAAAGTTACTCCTTTTATGATAAAACCGTGGCACACATGAAAGCTCATACACTAAGTTTTATCACTGGACCTAGGTTCATATACTAAAAAAAAATCTCTTCTAAATCAGGGATTATTGTTAGTTTTCAAAACTAACGATCAAACGAACATACGTTTTCAAAAACAAGGGTTTTTAGACAAAAATCCTACTCACATACACTAATATATGCACATGTATGTATAACCAAACATGACCAATTAATGAAACTCATAACATCTGGAAAAAAAAAATCGGCGCTTACCTGGTCGGCGCCGGCCGAAATCTGGTCGGTCGGTGATCGGACGGCGGCGGACGGTGGAGCGCCGGCGAAAATTTTCTTCTTCCTCCTGCTACTAGCGTAAAGGTGGTGGAGAGGTGATGAAGCATTGGTCGGTTGTGGGAAAAAAAGAAAGAAAAGGATTAATTCCTTTTATATCAAATTTTATTTCCAAAACCTAAGGTTACTAGGATTTCCTTATTGGGCCCGGCCCGCGAATCCTAAACGACCAAGGTCCCGTCGTCCAAACCAGCGGTTCAACACCAATTTATGCTCATCGGACGATGCTCTATGATACCACTGGGATCTTCATTCAAGTCATGGTTTGCTCGTACTATCGAAATCCGGTAACGTCTTAACTTACGACTAAGTTCAATTACTTATATTGTTTATGACCGGAAAATCACCATTCAATGCTGAGTGAGGAACACGGCTTTCCTCACTAAGCATGGGACTTAATGTAGATGGTGGATTTTCGACAAAGGGTAAAATCGTAAACCCATAATTATACGAACCTCTGGTCCAGCAATCAGACGTGAGTATTGAGACGCGGGTCTCTCATCGAATTCTCTGACTGAGGATACTTTCTATCAGAGTACATGCAGATATGTAGTCTCACGACTGGACAACGGCATATCTCATGAACACTGAACACTTTCAGTGATTATTTATATATAGTATCACGAGATGGATGGCTCCTAGACAGCTTGGTCTGCTAGTATAGAGCGATAACGTCTTCAGGAACATACAACGAGTTTACCCTTACTATATAAAGGATATGACTTACCAACAAGCTCATATCGGGATAATTAATGCTCCTAGACAGCTTGCTCTGCTAGTATAGAGCCACAAAGTTAATTATTCCTAATTAAGATTAATTCTGCCGTGACATTCACTACTGAATTCCCAGAATAATCTATTATTGCTCCTATTCCATGGTCGAATCCACGTCTGGTCCCATGGAACGACAATAAACAATTGTTCTGATTCTATGATCGAATCCACGACTTGATCTCATAGAATAGCAATAACTATATTATCTCATTACTCCGATTTCATGATCGAATCCACAACTGGTCTCATAAATGGTAATAGATAAACTTTAATTACTCCGATTTTATGGTCGAATCTACGATCCCATGGAATGGTAATCCTCACTTTATTATTCTGAATTCGTAGTCGAATCCTCAGCTGATCCTATGAATTAATAATAAACATCTTATTACTCAGTTTTGTGATTTATTCTCCACTGAATCCCACAATTAGTAATAAATAATCAACAACCGAGCGTCTGAGCTACCTCTAAGTAAGCCCCGATTCAAATGGTGAAAGTGTTTTCAACGACGATACACTAACAGTCACCGCATGAACGAGTATTTTCAAAATACAACGAAACGATGAACCTATGCAAAATAGGGAAGAAAATAATAAATAATTAAAAATATTGACCAAGGTGCTGGGAACACGGACCCACGACCTACCGACCGTGCCGTGGTCAGTTCCACGCCAGTTTTATATTTTTAATACATTTTTATTATTTTCCATGATTTGATGAAAATTCTCTCATCTGATCAAATCTCCTTCGTCTCGAGGAAGCTCCTCGGTTTCATGGTACTTCCATAAATCCACAACAAATAATATAAAATTTAGGAAAGGAGTGTGGGGCGTGACCATTAGCCAACCGTCCATGCCATGTCCTAGCCGTCCCCACACCCCACGGTTCCTTATTATTATTATTATTATTATTATTATTATTATTATTATAATTTCTCTAATTTCATGAAAAAACTCCTTGATTTCATGGTATTTTTTGCACAAATCATCATATAATAATAAAATAAAATAAAATTATGAAAACTTGTGGGACCGGGCCACTAGCCGGTCTCAAACGCCCTTTGCTTTATTATTTTATTATTATTTATCCTATTTTCCCTTGAATTCACCAATTACTTGATTTTATGGTATTTCTCTCAAATTAGGAAAAATTCCCTCAAATCATCAAAAATACCTAAAAATATTAAAAAATTATGAAAAACTCGTGAGACCGGTCCATAGCCGGCCGACCATGCCTCCATGGTCCCACACGCTCGTGTTTTTATTATTTTAATATTTTTCTTCCATGAACTCATGAAAACTCCTTCATGGAAACTCCCTAAATTCATCAAATTTCTCAAAATTCATGAATTTTTCATAAAACCATCAAAATATTATAAAATTAAGGAAAAGGAACCACGGGACCGTGGTCACGATCGGCCGACCATGCCTTGACCACGGAGGTCCCACGCCTCCTCATTCCTTATTTTATAATTATTTTTCATCATCTCATGGTGTTTTCCTCAGTTTCGTCGAAACCCTAATTTTGGCATATTTTCTCGAATGGATGCTCAATTGCACGCCAGAAAATATCAAAATTCTCAGGACTGAGACGCGGACGCCTTGGGGACACGAGCACGCTATCTTGACCGACCAAGATTGGCTCTTTGGCTCACGAAAGCCGGTCCCATCAATTTTCACAGTTTTGACCTAATTTGCACAATTGCTCGTATTAGGTCCAAAACTCTTCCAAACACTTTGGATTTTCATAAAGTGATCGTTAGGCGGTCACGTGACAACCCAGGGCCGGTTGCACGACTCTATGGTCGGTCCCTCGCCTCGTCATAATTAATTAGGTTTTCTCACCTAAGGCTCAGACGAGCATTTTTTAATAAATGATTAAGCCAGCATTTAATCATTCTTCCACCAACAAATCTTCAACTCTTCAGGAGTTCTTCGTATTTTCTCACGTGAGCATATGGACACTACATGGTTGTCCACGGTCCCATATAGTCGCTCCCTCCTTCGTCCTATGGTTAAACTTCCGATGAACCATGAATTGATCATCAATTGATCAAATTAGGGTTTCTGAATCCAAGGATCATCATTCCAGATTCCAACCTTAATAATTTTACGACGACATCGTGGTCATTAATTTTATTAATTATGCTCGGTTCAACGACCAGTATTCTAATTAATATTTTTGGTACGCTGCCAATAATCCATCAGATGAGCAACACATGCTCAGACGATCAAATATTCAACAATTCATCACATGAGCAACACTTGCTCAGATGATAAATATTTGCTCAAACCAAGGAATATTGGTTCAACAATCAATATTCAACGATCCATCGAATGAGAAATACTTGCTCACCTCATCGTAAGAACTATACATCTGTCTCATGACATGTTCAACTCATGAGTTTCAGAACATCATTTTCAACTCAACAACTACATGGACTCATCGTCCCATCAAACCACGAAGTCATCAATTGACTAACATACCACGAGACGTCAATCGTGTCACTTTGGAGGGGGGGGG
>NC_039358.1:114658674-114709840 GCF_003573695.1 Papaver somniferum
TGGGGGGGGGGGGGGGATATCACTTAGGGTTTTGGTCTGGCGGTCTACGACACGTGTGTTCAAACACACGATGGAATGTGAGCAAGTCGTGAAATCAGTTGAAGGAATTCACGAGGTAGTGGGTGGAAAATCCACCAAGTCTCTACACGTTGAGCAACTGGTTTCAAACATGATCTCCACTTCCCCACTCCTTGATTCCATCAACTGTCACCACTTCATGGGGTCATGGTGTCTAAAATTCCAGCAATATAAATAAGTCTCTGAATCATGATTGAATCATCAGTATCAACAGTATCATCAATCTCACGTCAAACTGACAACACGAGATCATCAACTAATCAATTGAGCAACTACTCTCAATTGAGCAATTTCAATCATTCAGAGCTTATCATATTCAGAATTCACACACCCACAATCTTTGATTACCATTGATTCCACGCATTTCTCAGCTTCCCTCCTACAGATCAATCCATCCTCTCTTGTGACCGAATTTACTCTGGAACGGTCATTGTCTTGATTTAGGCCAGAGTACTACAGATTGATCTCTCGAATCTAAAGCACCCCCTTTGCAGCGGTGCATATGTGTGAGATTTAACATTTCGCTCGGTTCGAGGAGTCTCCTCCGTACGGTCGTCTCCTTAATTCCTTAAAAATCAGCAAATCGTTTCTCCCCATCTACAACTATAAGTAGACCAGAAATCAAGACTTACAGTTTTGATCACTAACATTGACAAACAAGCTTGAGATAGCAACACTTGCGAGTTCGTCCGAGCAGTGCTCTAACAATCTCCCCCTTTGTTAATTTTAGTGACAAAACTATCAATACACATGGATTACAAAATAAATAAACTTTGTAGCTTCTCATCCAAATGCTTGTTCTCCTTTGCTCAACATTACTCGAAATCTTCGTCACTTCCAAGTACTCCAATTATTCTAAATGTATTCAACTCAGCATCATAGTTGTTGAAGATCCGTAGCTATAAAAATAAGAAAACGGTTGCTCTCAATCATTGTTATACAGTGTCATAGTATTATTACACAACAACAAAGTTCAATTGTATCACAACTTTGACAACAATACTATGGTGATATGTATCACTCCCCATTAGTCAATACTTCATCTCACAATGAAAACCACTCCCCCTTACATAATGATCCGTAAACCATATGTATTTGTAGTGTGAACTGCACATTAATTCTCCCCATTTTTGTCAATATAAATTGGCAAAGGTACGAAAACTAGTGGGATCCTCATGAAATTTTCATAGAGATACTTCATGACCAAAATAGAAAAACATATCAACTTGTTTCGATGATTTCACATAGTCGAAACTTAGTGTATTCATCAACGAGTTTATAAAGATACAAGATAACCCTTACAATATTCCACAACCGCACTCCTCACAAATATTTGGCAATTAAGCACAAGTTCAATTAAGAACTCTCCCCCATAAAATGTCATTCCCGAAAGAACAACAAGAGCGACCTTACTTTTACAAGAAAAGAAGGATTTCTTTGGACATTAAAAAATCTCATGAAACATGAATTTGTATCCAAAAATCTCAATTGAATTAACCACAAGGAAAAATGATTAATTCAATTGGCCATGCTCACACAAGAGAACTTACGGAGCCGCACAGTACATACTCAAAGATGTGGATCAAGGAAAGACCAATACTGCGGAATAACCAAAGATTCATTCTATTTTTCATCACTATTTGCACAATGACATATAATAGAATTAATCTTTGTAAACAAAAGTTCATCCTATCTTCCATCAATATTTGCATAATGACATAATAGGCTTAACTTTTGTAGTCAAAAGTTCATTCTATCTTTTATCAATACTTTCATACCGACATATAATAGAGTTAACTGTTGAACAAATATGGGATAGTCAAGGTTCACGTACGTAAACAACATATCTCATAACAATTTGCAATATATAAAACCATAAAGATTAATACTGCAAAATCATCTTCCAAATAAACTTTAGAATTTAAATAAATAAATCTAAAAACATTGCAAGATGAAAAACGTTGGCAATAGCTATGTGTACTCACAATAATGGCTATTCCAAACCCTAGTTATCCTTCTTAAAAACACAAGAATAAATTCTCATAAGAAGTTTCTTAGACATTGAGACCTCTGAAAAATTCTTTATCGTCCCCGAACTCCTTGTCATCAACAACTATGGGAACATAAGGTTCATGAAGAAAGGAGTCAATTCCAACAAACCTTTTGAAATGATGCCGAACCAGGGCCTTATAAATTTCAAGAGTTAACAATAGCCTTTATTTGCTGAATCTCCTTCCTTGTTTCCTTTAACTCTTCAAGAACACCAGAAAACTTCTGAGAATTTGAAGGAACAACTCTTGGCTTCCTCACATTCCTTCTTTTTCTTTTCAAAGTTGGAGGTAACGGGGAGATTTCTCTTTTTCTTTCATGATTGATGGCTTCACAATCGTATTAACATATTTTTCATCAGAAGACATAATGCTTGGAGTATTCATACGTACGGAATTGTGAGAAGAAATCACAAGATAATCTCAACAAGCAGTCTTATGATAAAAAGAGTTTCAAGAGGAGGAAAAAGGAATATAGGGTTACGGAACCTTTAAACACACAAGTTTACGCACGCACAACTCTCAACCCTAAAGAGGGTTGAATTATCGATAATAACCCTCTTTTATTTATTAAATAGGGAAGTCCCTTCCAATATCAATTAGATATGAAAAGAAGGACGAATTCCACACTTGCAAAGCAAAACTAACAAGAGAAAAAAAAAACAAAAAAAAACTCTTCTCTTTTACCTAAAGACTGAAGTGTGCACAATCTTGTCTCTTTTGATCAGACACATGAGACAAGATGCACCAACCAACACAATTAAGTTGTGCTGGGGTGAACAATAATCTGTCCACCATAACCCTTTTGAAAGGAATTCATAGAACCCTGTTTCACATAATGTTTAGAACATAATTTTCTCTCTAGTGATCTAGTCTTTTCTTTGGAAACTAACTTCTTCGAAGAAGAGATGAGTTTACATACCTATGATTATTTTTGAATAAGTTTGAGATTGTTTGCTAATCGGTTCGCTCTTCGTTGAAGTTTGTTGACGTATCTTACTTTGTGTTTGTACTTGAAACACTTTGAAAGTTCATGACCTTTGAGATAAAAATAAGATCATGTCAACATGGAAGATGATTCAGATGCCAGAGATGTGTAAGCAGCTAGACACACAGTGGAACCCGAACAATCAGAAAAAAAAAGTTCCAGCAGAAACATATAGATCCATTTTTTCTTCCAGACCGATTGAGATAATATTAAGATTGATGTATGTATTGCTACAATTATCAAAATCAATATTTTCACAAAGAAGTGCAACACTTGACTTTTCATTTTCATTAGAATCATAGTTATCATACATTTCATCAAGAGTTGCAGCTAGACCTTGGTTCCCAGTTTATTTTTACGATTTGGACACTCATTTGCAAAATGACCAAAACCTTTACACTTAAAGCACTGTGGCATATCCTCGTCATCAGTTTCATCAATATCCCTGTTTTTAGGAGGAACATGATTATGAGGTTTAACTGATAACCTAGGTTTATCTCTGGAGAATCGTTTACTTATCTTTAAAAGAAGATCCCTAAACTGTCTTGTGATCAAGGAGACTGACTTGTCAAGATCTTCATCTGATGAATCAGCCTCAGAAAGATCATCTTCAGAGATGCAAACAGTTTTACTTTTGTCAAGTAATTTAGTGTTCTTTTGTTCTTTGAAAGCAACATCCTTTCCAGATTTGGATGTATGCTCATGATCAAAGATCTTTAACTTCCCAACCAGAGTATTTCTCAAAAGAGTTGCAAGGTTATTTCCATCAACGATGGAATGCTTCTTAGAATCGTATCTAGATGGCAACGATCCGAGAATTTTCATCACAATGTCCTTTTCAGGAATGGTCTTACCTAATGCAAAAGATGCATTAACAATTTCAGACACTTTGTGATTAAACTCATCAAATAAATCTTCATATGCCATACAAAGGTTTTCCTAATCAGAATTTAGGTTTTGAAGCCTAGCTTCCTTTTCACAGGTATTCCCTTCAAATACAGTTTCTAAGATATCCCAGGCATCTTTAGACTTCGTGCAAGTAGTCACATGATGCTGGAGCTCTGGGGTAATGGCATGGATGATAACATTTAATCAGTCAGAATTTTTCTTTGCAGCAAGAATCTCGGCAACATCATATTTACCAATATACTTTGGAACTGTTACATCGCCTTCTGTAACTTCCGTAGGATCATAACCATTAACCACATAAACTCATGATTGAAAATCACGCGCTTGAAGAAAGGCACGCATAACAATTTTTCACCATAAGTAATTTGAGCCATCGAAGACTGGTGGTACGTTTATAGAGATATCACTTCTGTCCATATTCAAATCTCTACAAACACAGACTTTTGAGGTCTTAGATGTGTTTGCCTGCTCTGATACCAATTGAAAAAGCGGTGGTCTAACAACCACACCCAATATTTCGTTCGACAATCTGAATAGACAAACTCCAATATACTTTCAAGAGAATCAACTAGATAGTCAGACTCAATCTAGAGAAAAGTATATCAAAGATTTTATATCTCAATTTCTCAATTCAATCTGCAATCAACAAAGTAGGAATTCGCGATCCCGATTGAATAAGAGAAATAACTTGAACGGTACCAAAGACCAATGTTCAAGTGTGAATCAATTTATATCAACAACCAAAGGTTGGATTATCTAATTGATTGATCTTAACGCACAACCTTTGATATTTTTATTATATACAAAATATAATACGGAAAAGAAATAACACAAACACCAGAATTTTGTTAACAAGGATAACCGCAAATGCAGAAAACCCCCGGGACCTAGTCCAGCTTTGAACACGATACTGTATTAAGCCGCTACAGACACTAGCCTACTACCAATAAACTTCAGACTAGAATGTAGCTGAGCCCTAATTAATCTCACACTGATAAAGGTATAATTACGCTTCTTAGGTCTCTGAACCACAACAGGATTCTACGCACTTGATTCCCTTAGATGATCTCAGCCACAACCAAGAGTTGCTACGACCCAAAGTCGAAGACTTGATAAACAAATCTGTCTCACACAGAAAAGTCAATTGGAATAGATAAATCTGTCTCCCACAGAAATACCTACGAGTTTTGTTATGTCTTTTGATAAATCAAGGTGCACATGAACCAATTGATAAACCAGACTTATTTTCCCAAAGAACAACCTAGTATTATCAATCACCTCACAATAATCTTAATCGTATGGTAGTGAAACAAGATATTGTGGAATCACAAACGATGAGACGAAGATGTTTGTGACTATTTTTTTATCTTGCCTATCGGAGAATCAATATCGAGAAAATCTTATAGTACTCAATACGATAGAACATGGCAAGACCAGAACACGCAACTACATAGAAAATAGTTGGGTATGGCTTCACAATCCCAATGAAGTCTTTAAGTCGTTAACCTACAGGGTTTCGTGAAAAACCTAAGGTTAAAGGAGAATCGACTCTAGTCGCAACTACTATCACACAGGAGGTGTGGGGATTAGGCATCCCAGTTGCTAGAGTTCTCCCTTATATAGTTTTCAAATCAGGGTTTGCAATCTTAGTTACCTGGGTAACAAAGCATTCAATATTCACCGTTAGATGAAAACCTGATTAGACTCAAGATAATATCTTTAAACCATTAGATCCAACTTAGCTTATTATACAAAAATGAAATGCACCCTCATTTAGGTTTGAGTAACCGTACCTAAACGTGTACACTATGTTGGCTCAATAGTAGTTAACTGAGGTTAGCTATATGAACACTCTCATATCAACCTTATTCATCTTAACATAACTAGTTCAAATTACTCAAATGAAACTAGTTATAGAGTTGTTCAATTGTTATATTCTCATAGAAGTATACAAGAACACAATTGAAGCAAAATCGGTTTGATTCACTCGAATCAATTCATGAACGATACATGTTTATCTTCCTTTCCCTGGGAACTAGTGATCCTCAAGAGGATAGAATCCTATATTATGAAGGATTCCTTGTTTAGGATAAATTCCTAGTTTAGGAAGGAGTATTGCTTTGAGCAGTATTCTTAGTTTAGGTAATATACCTAGAAAGGGAATTAGTCCTACAAAAGGAAATAGATTCTTAAGACGTTTGGGAAACCAAACTAAGCCTATAAATAGGGATGTTTAGCTCATAACTAAACACATCTAGTTAGTGTGTTCTTGATATTGACGCACCTACACAGATTTTAGGCACAGAAAACCTAGCAAACAGTTTAAGGTTGATCCACTGTTTAGAAAATATTGTGAGCGTAACAAAGAGAGAATTGTAATCGTTTTCTTGTTAATAATCTAGAGAAGATATTTTATTCGAATTACTACTTGTGTTATGTGTTCTTCTAAGTTTCTCGTCTATTATTATTTTGAAATCCGCCTTTATAGTAATAGTTACCAAGGTATAGAGATCATACGTATCAAGTTGGCATCACGAGCAAGGTTAGTTTCTAGGGTAAATCCCTGTGGTTTATGGTTTTCACTAGATCTCTCTACATAAAGCTTGGTGAGGTACTTGAGAAGCTAGAAGACGTTAAGACAACAAGGGGATCAAGGATGACAAAGTCAGATGATGATCCTAAGGAAGGCGAACCACAAACTATGGAAGAAAGGTGGCTATGCTGCAAACAGACATGAAGTCTATTCAAGTTACCCTTCAGGAATTGAGTGAATGTATTCGTTCTCATACACCTAAGAAGGAGACGAAGAAAAAGGTTACACCTTCACCTGTAGCTTCGGAAAAGGATGATTCGGAAGAAGACGAGTCGGAAGAAGAAGAAGAAGAGGAAGAAGATGAGGACGAAAAGGAGGAAAACGAGCTTCCTAAAGGTCCTACAACAACTAAACCTCATGGTAAGAATCTGAAAATTGATTTTCGTATTGATATTCCACTTTACGATGAGAGTGTCGATGTAAAAAAATTGGATGATTGGATTGAACGTCTAGAGACGTATTTCTCTTTCTTTGAATATGGTTCAAAGGAATAGATAGCTTTCGCGACATTGAAGCTACAAAAGCATGCTCTAACCTGGTGGAAAGCTTATCAAAGACAAAACCTAGGTAAGAGAGTATTGTCGTGGAAAATATTCAAGGCAATTGTAAGGAAACAGTTTTATCCGGTTGGCTACCTTGAGGAGAGATGGTTCAAGTGGTACAACTTGAAGCAGACTTACAACCAAACCGTGCCAGAATATACTTCGGAATTTCAGAATCAAGCTATGGTTTTGGATTTAGACTTGGAAGATCATGCTATCTATATGAAGTATATTTCTGGGTTCCATGAGTATATACGGAAGGAGTTGAAGATGTTTTCGGTGGATACTATCTCCGAAGCAAGTATAAAAGCTAATGCCATTGAAGGCAGGCTGAAGAAAACTGATGTTGAGGGAAACGTCAAGGGAAAGTCTGGAAGTTTCATCGCTAAAGGAGATGAAAGGAGCAAAGATAAAGGGAAGTCTAACAATCAAGAAGGTTTAGTTTGTAAACATTGCAAACAAACAAGACATGATGTTGATAAGTATTGGATGAAGTATCCTAATCTAAAACCAAAAGGGTTGCAGAAGAAAGAATCCATAATAGCAACACTAGTCGCACAAGCTCCAAAAGAAGTCCAAGGACTAACAGAACCTAATAAAAATATCTCTTTAATGGCATGAGGCGTAGAAGAACTTACGAAAGACGATACCAGGGAACGACTCTTCAGGGTTAAGATGCAGGTTAAGACAACACTAATAGATGTTGTTATTGACCCGGCAAGTCAAAAAAATTTACTTTCACATTCTTTGGTACAGAAGTTGGGTTTGAAAACTTTCAAACATACGAAACCCTATCCTTTAGTGTGGCTTCAAAAGGAAGGTGGGATACAGGTTATAGAACAGTGCACGTTCAAGTTTGTTTTTGATGAGTCATATATTGACGAAGTTACATGCGACGTAGTTCCTTTGGATGTCTTCCAGGTAGTACTAGGTAGTCCTTACCTATGGGATAGAGATGCAACTCTACACAGGAGGGAATAAAAGTATACCTTTACCAAAGATGGGGAAAGTTTTGTGATTCGGTCTATAGATTCTCCTCTTGAGGGAGCAAGCTTGATTACAGCCACTCAGGCTAAGCGGTTGGTGAATGCTAGTACAAAGTTCATTCTCTTTGTGATCCATTCTCTTGATGAGAAGCCGAGTAGAGTTAGTTTGGAATACATTACCAAACAACAAGAAGAAGACCTAAGAAGGTTAAGTATTTTTGAACCACCATTACTAGATGATGATGGAGATGACAAGATGATCTTGCCACATGTGGATACTTGTGGTTTGATAGAGAAGAATCACTCGAAGAAGATTGCAGTATGGAGAGCGACAAAGACACGCAAGGAAGAGAATGAGACTTTCCTAAGTAGATGTCAAGGTCAAGTTCCAGGCAAGGAGAGATGGTTCAACAGGGTGAAAGGAACTCACGAGTTCCCTAACCTACAAATATAACTTTCATAAGAGTTCAAGTTCTTGAGGGGAGTGTGGGGGTGGGGCGCATGATACATGTGTATCTTCATTTTCCTGGGAACTAGTGATCCTCAAGAGGATAGAATCCTATATTAGGAAGGATTCCTTGTTTAGGATAAATTCCTAGTTTAGGAAGGAGTATTGCTTTGAGCAGTATTCTTAGTTTAGGTAATATACCTAGAAAGGGAATTAGTCATACAAAAGGAAATAGATTCCTAAGACGTTTGGGAAACCAAACCAATCCTATAAATAGGGATGTTTAGCTCATAACTAAACACATCTAGTTAGTGTGTTCTTGATATTGACGCACCTACACAGATTCTAGGCACAGTAAACCTAGCAAACAATTTAAGGTTGATCCACTGTTTAGAGAAGATTGTGAGCGTAACAAAGAGAGAATTGTAATCCTTTTCTTGTCCATAATATAGAGAAGATATTTTCTTCGAATTACTACTTGTGTTCTGTGTTCTTCTAAGTTTCTCGTATATTATTATTTTGAATTCCGCCTTTATAGTAATAGTTACCAAGGTATAGATATCATACGTATCAATGAACATTATAGCCATGTTTTGTAAAGAATACATTCCTTAATATATAAATGTATTAGTTCATGAACAAACCGATTTTAGAATTTTAACCACTATAATATGCAAACGGGTACGCATACTTAAGTACCCGGTCTGAGTTTGAGTTTCGCCAGTATGCAAACGGGTACGCATACTTCCAAACACATCAGAAATTTCCGGACCCAAACCCTTCGCCAGTACGCGTACGAGTATTATACTTAGGTACCCGGAATTCCACAACTACAAGTACGCATACGGGTATGCATACTATAGTTCCGGTCATGGATCACATACATACAAGAATGCATACTATGTTCATAATCGAATGATAGTTAGGTATTCTAAACTCTATTTTAATCATTGAAACTTTCTTAGAAAATGATAATATCTGTTTTCACATACTATTAGCATCAAAGCAATTTTCAAGTTATTGAAATAATCATAACGAAACATTCAAAGTCTACACCAAATGATTGTATCACACAAACCATGTAAGATGTTACTTGGAGATTTTCACATGATCATCTTTTGACTTTCGTCAAGAATATAATATGAACTTGGTTGAAGCGAAAGCTTGCCAACACATATTTCGAGAAATATGTAAGCGAGTTAAACTCAGCTCGAAATCTCAAATGTGCATAATCGAATACTATATAGTAATACGACTTTTGTCTCAATATAGGAGATACAATAGAAATAGACTTTCCAATTGATAGATGAGTTTTAGTCTCCACATAAATTTTGTTGATGAAGTTCCACAAGATCTCCTTAGTAGTTCTTCGTCTTAAATTGATGAACACGGTGAAGTCTAATGCTCAACTACACAACCTATCCTAGTCCGAGACATCACTATAAGTAGACTAGAAATCAAGACTTATAGTTTTGATAACTAACATTGACAAACAAGCTTGAGATAGAAACGCTTGCGAGTTCGACCGAGCAGTGATCTAACAGTACATATTCAATTTTAGTAGATACGCCCATATAATTAAGATCGATTACACGACTTGATTCTTGTAGAATTCGTATCTTGAACAATAGATAACAAGTTTCGTACTTGGAATAATTCAGATCTGAATATTTGGATACGACTAGATTGATCTTGGATATTGATGTTTGGGATCGTCCAAGTACTCTTCTTAGTGATCGGGTTCACGGTCTCCTTTGTCTAGACAATCTGATTGAGATGATATAGAGATATAAACTATATATATAGAGATATAAACTATATATATATATATATTGTCAAGGATCATTAAGTTGGTCTTCTTTCAGTTGTATTAGGCTTTGTCCATACAGGTTTCTGTACAAAATTTTTTGATGGTGTACTTGGTAACCTCTCATTTTCACTTGGTATCAGAGCAGGCGAACGCCTTTAGACCTAACAAGTATGTGTTTTAGGCGATATGAGTTGTGGACAAGAGTGTAATGTTTGATAACATATCACCAATTATTGAAAGCATTGTTTTACGGATTCTATCAATGAGGTTGGATAATTTTTCCTCTCAGGATTAGATGAATATTCTGTTCCCACAAAATAATTTATTACTGACAATTGTTATCCCTACTATCATACTGATGAGTCTGACTCAGAAATGGAAAACAGGCATCCAAGGAGAGTGATGAGATTCTTAAGCGTCATAGTAATCATGGTTCTGAGGTTAACATGCTGAAAAACAAAGTCAACAAGCATGCTTCAGGCCATAACTCCCCCGATGCGCCACTCTGATGATGCTTATCGGGCCTTAAAACTACGCAAAGTCACGTCATTCTGCCCTTGCAAGCATGCTCGTGGAGCATGTTGCAACTAACTTAGCTTCCACACTATTGCAACTTACCCTTGTTCTGCGAAGGGTTTAAAGCCATAGAGGATATGAACGATGCTTCTTGCATGCATCACTGGCCTTTGAGTCCTTCCTAGGCATAGAGCATGCCTTGAACTTGTGCATAGGCCGTTACGACCTAATCCCCCTCCTTACTTAGCTTAGGCATTTCCGAAAGCATGCACTTGTCTTGATTGTGTCAAGGCTGCATCAATCAGGCTCATGCCGAACTTTCCTTAGGCTTATGCAAACTCCGCTAACTTGCATGTATATGTAGCTTACTTTCTTGGCCATGCCCAATTCACAATTGATGCATGTTCCAACTCCGTGTAGCTTCATAGGCAGTATGAGCATCCTGTGAATAGCATGCAACTAGCCTCATCAAGTGTGGCCACAATCATCTCTTGCATCGATCGCAATACCGAGCCAGATGATATGAGAGTCAATATGAGACAATCATCTCGCAATTAGATTATATGAGCGACAATGTGCTGGACCGGAAACACTGCAACTTATTGCAGGCATTGCAACTGCCTACGTACCATTCCCTACTCTAAAGGGATCAAACACAAACCGTAGTTCATCCTCAAAGGGACAACAACTTAAGCCAACTCATTTTACAAGGTCGTGGCCAAGCAATAATGGTAATGGCCTAGTCCGTATAGGCCGTTCCGTCAAAATGCACAAATGTTGCGCATTACTGAGTCCACGACATGGCATAATGATGCTTTCACATCATATTCCTTATTGGAAAGCCTACACAACTATGAATGAGGCCTAAACATCATTCATGCTATTCAGGCTAAGCTATAAAGCTTACTTGGCACATAGTCCGCATATGCACCTTCAACCAACTACCCCTCCCTATATATATTTACTTGACATTTATATAACTTATAAAAGGGGAGTGTATTAACATTCACCAAGTACCATTTTTGAGGTGCTTGCTTCAATATTCATGGCCGTTGCCATATTCCTGAATAACCGACATTGATTGTTGAGTTTCTGTTCTAGACCATAGGCCAACTGCATTATTGCGCAATATTCACTCGGCCATCCCGCTTTGACCTGATGCACAATTGTTGTGCGATATTATCTCTAGGCCAATAGCCTGCATAATGCGCAATGATTGTGCTACAACACCTAAGTCCATCTACCCAACTGGCCCGATACACCATTTGATGCGAGATTTCTCCTTTGGCTAGTATAGCCTGCCCAATGTGTTATTATTGGCTCTAGGCCAATGAGCTTCCACTTGGTTCCATATTGGCCTGTGGCCAAATGCCTCTTATTACGCAATGAAATATTTAGATAAAGCTTCATCCTAGGCCATGGCGCATCGTTTAGCATGCGACATGCTAGAAACACGGGGTATTATACCTTGGATCTTCAACATCTACTGGGCATTCCTCAAACTCCATGTAGCCTTTGTGAATATGAAAAATTAGCTTTATCTGTGGCTTTGGTAAAAATAAAGGAGTTGGAGAAAGTGATTTCCAATGGTACGCATAATAACCTAATTAGATTTCCTTCAGAAGTC
Source organism: Papaver somniferum (assembly GCF_003573695.1). NCBI lineage: Eukaryota > Viridiplantae > Streptophyta > Magnoliopsida > Ranunculales > Papaveraceae > Papaver > Papaver somniferum. The sequence continues at coordinate 114,671,220 of NC_039358.1, forward strand.
TATACTCAAAGTATAATTACTTTGACAAGAGATGATCAATTAGGTTTCTCTGACCAAGAAGGAAAATATTTTTTTGATAGTTCTCGTGCCAAGTTCTCTCCTTCTGATTTCATCAGAACTCAGAAGGTTTAGTACTTCTCTAATACAGAAGGACATGTTCAAAGGAAATATAAGCTTAGATTGGAGAACAATCGTTTTCAATCTCTTCAAGTTACCTTGAATCTCATCTTGAAAGGATACTAGTTTACATGTCAAGGCACCTTCCAAGAATGCTAGTCCAGTTTACTCAACCAATTAAACAAAAAGCAAGAGTAATAGCTCAAATTTTAAGAAAAAAATTAAAGATTCCTTCAAAAAGATGGGTTCCAATAAGAACTCATTCTGAGGAATCTAAGGAGCTACCGGTTAAGGAAAGTGTTCAACTTTCTAACATGAACTTGATGATAGCAGGATACAATGATCTCATAGACAAGTTATCTTACGCCTTCATGAAAAAACAGAAGAACTTAGGTAAAGGTTCAAACTTCATCTCCCTTCATGATGACAGTGAGTTTTATGATAGGTTCTCTAAAACAAAAGGTAAACTCTCAAGAGGTAGATTCGCTCAAAAATTTAAACATGGGTATGTTTCTCATAGTGAGTCTGAAAATACTCATCCCGGTGCTTTATAAGCATTTATACGTGAATCCTCATCATCTTTAAAAAAACACGTAAGATGAAGATTACCAATAACATGTGTTCTATTCGTCTCAAATAGTTCTACTTTGTGACTTCTTACAATTTCCTTCTCTATTTTTCGTTGTTGCACATTACTATGCCATTGGGTTTCATCAGCTTAAGCTTAAGCTAAAGAAAAAAACTAATTACTTATTGAGCACAGTTCCAAGAAAGTGTTATCCAGCCTCAAATTTTTATGTGACACTTTCAGTAAACTAGTTTAATGATTATGTTATTATTTTTGTCTTTATGCACTGCCCAAGATGCAATCACATCATGACTTGAAGTGAATATCAACAATTCTTATGCTCTTAGTTTTACTAATCATTCGTGTTGATGTTTAAGACTTAAGCAGTTGATGAACTCGGCATATGACCATAGATAAAGTACTTCTTTAGTGCAATAATGCCCCTAAGATCCGAAAGAGTGTTCGCAACTTTGAAATAATGTTTATATTTTTCCGAAACTCTTGAATAAGGAAACACGGTCCACGAACTGTTTACTACTTTAACTCATATTCCAAATAAAGTGGTCACGGAACCGTTATTTTTTTTGGAAAAACCTACGAGTTTACCATCTATAAATACCTTGAACCTGAATTAAGTTTTCTCATTCAAGTTTCTTCTGCATTCAAGCATGTCTCCCATGTATGTTTCACGAAAACATGGAAGAAGTTCTTCATAACAATTGTAGTGGTATTTGGTCAAAAGGTATGAAGAAAAGAACTCTGGTATAAAATGAAGTTGAAAACTCTAATGCTAGCGAGGATCATCCTAATATCAATTGCTACTTTGCATATGACCATCAAGATGTAAAACAATAAGAGAGGATCTCTGCTAATATTGTTTTTGTTTTTCTTAAATAATTTGAAGAAACAAATATTCAATTTGTTAATTCCTTGAAGAGTCAAGACATGCTAAGAACTGAGTTGAAAAGGGTTTCTCCTGACCTTGTTTCATGAAATCGCATGTCAATGATCTTGTCAACGAAGAGATTTTCCCTGTAGAGTTCGTAGATGTTGTTGAAGACAAACTCAAAAGCCTCAAAACCAATGGTGTTTCTACTGGTATCTAACTAAATGTTTCCATTTCCTCTATCTTTTTATTAGTTATCTGATTGTAGAAATTTATTCTTATTGTTTAAGGAGGACCACTAGCTTTTGGAGTAGTTTTTATGTGTGACATTAACTATTCCAAATACTATCATCTTGCATGTTTAAAGTTTTTTGGAAGATGACTCGCTATATCTAATGTTCATGGATTATATATATTTATTGCTTATTTTGTGAGATTCGTTCTTTGCTATCATATTCTGGTGATTAGAATAGATATCTCCTAAGTTCTCATAGTTTAAACTCTTAATTTTTGATAAAATAGGAGTAAAATATTTTGAGAATTATAGTATTGATCTTTCCACGATTACACTCTGTGAATATACTGCTAAAGGATTCTGTAAGATGTTCTCTAGGAATATGCTTTCCTCATTGATTGCATAACCGTCAGGGAATAAGTGGTGAACTTTAATTTCTATCTCCGTACATGGATAGAGAAGATATAATTCTTATGTTGAGTCATATCGCATAATTTTCTCTATTTGTCCGTAACTAGCATAAAGAATAGTTTTTGTTGATAATTATTTTTCTCACTAAAATCTTGTGTCTTAACGCCTCTAACATTAAGATCGCTAATTTCGACTTCTTTGTTCGTAACTGGAAATAATAGAGAAAAATATTGGATACAAACTTACTGTGTTCATAACTCGAGAGTAAATTTGTTAATGTCCAAGAAGATCCTTCTCTTGTGATTAGAGTAAGGTTGCTCATGTTGTTCTTTTGGGAATGACATCAAATAGGGGAGAGTTCTTCTGAACTTATGCTTAATTGTCATATCTTTGTGGGGAGAACAAATGTGAAATTATAGGAGATGCTTGTACCAATATATCTCCTTGATGATGACGCCGAGTTTTCTTGGTGAAATTGTCTAAACTAAAAGATGGTATGTGTTCTCTAGTATTGATACTCTTTTATTTAATTCATTATGATTCCTAATTTTCTCCTTTGCCAAATTTATTGAGAAAAAGGGGGAGAAATATTAAGTAGTATCTTACTACAACATAAGAATTTATGGACATGTAAGGGTAGTGGATTATGATCTATAGGTTTTACCTATTTTTCAAAATAAATAAGTATTGACTAAGGGGTAGAACATATCACCGTAGTATAAATTCAAAGTTGCGGTGCAATTGAACTTTGATGAAGGTAACAATACAATGTTTCCGTATAACAACCATTGAGTAGAGTGATATTTCATTTTAACAAAGCTGTTATTGAGTATTCCCATAAGTTTTTATCACCACAGATCTTCAACAACAAAGGTGCTGAACGAACAGATGTAATACCATATAAGAACTTGAAGTACGGAGAATTCAAGAAAACTAAGGAAATCAAGCATAGTGGATTTTGAGCTTAAAGTCTATTTTATTTTGAATCCATATATATATATTGAACAGTTTTGACAAAATAGCAGATTATTAGAGCAATGCTCCGTTGAACCCACAAGATTTGCTAGCTCAAGCTTATTGTTAATGTTAGATTAACAAAACTATATATTGATTTCTTGTCTACTAAGTAAAGTCTCAGACCAGGTATTGAAGTTGGTAGTTGAGTATCATATATCACCCCAAAGATTGAAGATCGACGAAGAAATTTGAAGAACTTCATCAACAAGGTATGTGAAGACTGAACCATTCTATTTACTCACAATATTTACCATTCTATCCATTTGAGACTATGTCATATGACTTCATTAGATTTATTTCAAAGAAGAAATTTTGAGTCAAGCTTCTCCTGATAAACATCTCGAAATATGATTCAAGAATTAACTTTGTGGATCAATTGAAAATTATCTAAGAAATGATTTTATCATTCGGGAATGTTTCAAACATCACGAGAGAAATTCAAAACTTCTGTAATTTCGACTCAGAAGGTTGGCGAACTATCTCGCAAGCCCTGGATATCTGAGTTTCTGAAATACAGGAAGGTTGGAAAACTAGTTTTCAAACCTTACAATTCATAAGGGGACAATTCACCAACCCGGTCAATGAACCATGGTGATATGAGTTTTGGTAATAGGCAAACGGTTGGCGAACCCGATTCACAAACTTTTGTCATCTGAGTTCATGATCCACATAACAGTTGGCCAACCTGGTTCACGAACTGTTGCTCTCGGAATTCATGAACAACTTATATGGTTCACGAACCATTTCACCAATAATCACAATGAATGTTTAGCAGATGCTCAAAGACTTATTTCTCAAAAAATAATTTCTAGCATTTCTATGACTCTCATAAACACCTCCAAGACATCATTAATCACTAAAACACCTTGTGTATATGAAGCATGATTAAATTCTTAAGTATTTCAATGAATTTAATATTGCTTTAATTCATAAGGCATATTTTCCAAAGAACGATCATTATACACGGTTTCGTAACTGTACCACTGTGTATGTTATTCTATATGATTTCAAGACTAGCTTCTCTCATGCTTACTTGAAACCCTAATTAGAGTTTCATCTAAACTGAGAAAGTGTTTGCTTGAATCTCAAGTTATCTTATCTTGAATTCTAAGAAACCATTAGTCATGAACATCTATAAATAGAGATGCTCTTTCAACTGGGAAATTCAATCCCTGACACTTTGTGTCCCAGTTGATTGCTAGAGTCGTCCTCCATTGACCTAGGTTTTCTTTGAGAAACATAATCAAGTATACGACTTGAAGACTTTACTTTGGGATCGTGGAGCCAGGTCCGACTATCTTTACCTTGATAGTTCGTGTATCCTGATCTTGTTTTTATATTATCGAGGTTCTCGTAATCTCTTTCAGGCAAGGTAGATAGAAATCACAAAGTTCTCTTCCTCTCAGATTTTGTGATTCCTCAAGATAGATGAAAACTATTCTTAATTGATTAATTCGTGATTGTTCTTGACAGGTGGTTAAGGATTCAGGCTTCTCAGCTAAATGAGTGTAAGTGTTTCGGATTTGTGAGGTTTGCTAGCTTTGTCTATTGCAAACAGATTTCCAAGCCTTGATCTTTGATCTAAATAGAAATAAAATAGGCTTATCTGTTAGAGGAAGATTGGTATCAAAAGTTTTCATTTAGACTGAAGCAAATCTTAGGATGTAAATGATGTCAACTAAGGGAATCAATTACATAGATCCTTACGAGGTTCAAGAGATGTAAAGAGAACGACTATAACTGAATCGCTTGGAGGGTGGATTCAGTATCAACCACATTCTAGTCCGAAGTTTCATGGTAGGCTAGTGTTTGTAGCGACTTAATATAGTTTGGTGTTCAAATTTGGAGAGGTCTTGGGGTTTTTCTGATGTTGCGCTTTCCTCATTAACAAAACTTCTGGAATCTTGTGTTTTTTTCCTTTTCCGCATTATATTGTTTGTATAATTTGTTATAGTAGGATTTACACAAGTGGTACATATTCAATTTTAGTTTATAAGTCCATATAATTAAAATCGATCACGCGTCTTGTTTCTTGTAGAATTCGTATATTGAAAGATAGATAACAAGTTTCTTACTTGGCAGAATTCAGACCTGAATATTTGGATACGACTAGTTTGATCTTGATATTGATTTTTGGGATCGTCCAAGTACCCTTCTTAACAATCGGGTTCACATACTCCTTTGTTTATACTTTATGATTGAGAAGAGATAAAGATATGAACTCTTTATATATATATTTTCAAGGATCATTGAGTTGGTCTTCTTGCAGTTGTATTAGGTTTTGTCCATACACGTTGCTGAACGAAAAAGTTGGTGGTGTACTTGGTACTCTCTCCTTTAAATATTCATATCACCTAGCACAATTGATGGGTTGTCGTAGGCATAACAAATTAATAAATATATTTCCCATTAATTAACCGGTAATATAGCGGTAGTAAGAGATCGTTCCCACAGAGAGCTGCATAATTGATAGGTAATTTGTATTAGCAAAACAAAGTAAATAACAAAGGGGGTTTGTTTGATTAAAGTAAATAAAAAGATAATAATAAAAGAAAGAGATGATCAAGGCATCCTTCGCCACAGGATTAAAATACTTATCTATTGTTCGTAAGAACCATTCATCACCAACCGTAGAATAACAGCTAGATCAGTGTTATCCCCAAAGCTCCTTCAATCACTGGATACGAAAGTTCTCGACTACCAGATTCTATCCAACGAACCACCAAGTAGTAGATCACTCAAGGTGTAATCCAATCGAACGCCTTAAGCTTTGTGAATTTAGGTTGATCCCAGTAGTTAAACTCTTAGATCAATGTTTACTTGCTGGTGTAATCTTCACACACGATTTCTCCACATAATCCCTCTGTAAGGTCTCGCGATTTCTACTTGTGTAGAGAGTTAATCGACGATTACTTATCTCCTAACTTCTACTAGCAATAGAACGATCAATAGACTAATATAGTATGCATCCCAAATCAATCTAAGAATCACTCATAAACCCTAGATATGGTAAAGACAAACGATGATGATAAAAACTCTCAATAGATTTGTATTAATAATAAAGCTTCACGCTTAGAACATCGAATTCATCCTTAATCAACAAAGGATTTAACTACTCATATTACAAAGAAGATGAATAATGGTCGTTTCCCCCTAAAGGGGTAAACCCTAGGTTTTTGATGTAGAACTTGTGATATGAGATGATATTTGATGATATGTGAATGGACTAATACCTATTTTTATAGGTTTACATTGCTTGGCCATCAAATATCTAGTTCGGTTCAAGAACCCGACCCAAAAATACGAAATAAAGACCCTAACCGTGACCTTAGGCCTTCTATGGTATGCATACCCATTTTTATACTGGTTAAGTATGCATGCCTCACATTCCAGCAGAAATTTTCGGAACTAAGGTATGCGTACCCGTTTGCATACTTTACTGTCTTCGGTATTCGATAAAAAGCTTGTTTTGGCTACAACTTCTTCATCCGAACTCGGAATGACCTCATTCTTTTTGAATTCTTTTTAGCTTTCAATTCTCTTAAAGATGATGATGAGAAATCCTTAATTTGAATGAGTTAATCCTGGTCTTTGTCTTGAGTCTTGATTTTGAGCGTTTTGCTCCTTTTTGTCGCACTTCTTCCACTTCTCTTGGACTTGGGCACTTTGATTCTTGGAATACTTCTCTTCTTAGATCTTTTTAGAACTTTGTAGCTACTTTTTGGATGATTCACCTAATAGAGACAAATAAGAGAAAACAAGAGTATTAACACAAATACATGCAAGAATAATAACTAAAACAAGTATGGAATGGACACTAAAATCATATGAATTATGCACTTATCAACAATCCACGACAATTTAAAGATATTTACTTAAAGCAATTTACTTCAGAAAATCTCATGCCACATCTTTATTTCTAGGATAATATTTCCATATAAGCAAGTGAGAACCCATTTTTCGGAAGACAAGTTAGTTTTAACTATGATGTTTATCATGTTCATGTTTCATTGCATAATTTCAAAATGAAAACCATCTGCCCATGCTATTGATAATCCTCCTTCCCTTCCTATAAGTTCTACCATAAAAGAATTTGGATATGCCTCTAGTAAATATTTAACTAAGGTTCTGTTGGTTTGTTTCTCATAAGAAGATGATTTCAAGTTTATCCATCCTGGTTTATTGTTTTAGGTGGTTCCGTGTTAGAGGGTTACCACATCCTTAAACATGCAGGCAATGATTCTCATTATAAGAATCTAAAAAGAAACTATTGTGATCAGAATAAAGCTTTTCAAAATTGAACATAAAAAGAAATAACAGATTAAATACTTCTAGAGAGCTCGCAATTTGGAATGCACAAATGTAGATGAATATAAATTAGGTAATAAAGCACGAACTAGATAATATGGTATAAATAGAGATCCATTATAATTAAAAACCCGAGATTCATCCGGAGTTGTTGATGAGGGGGGCGATGGGAGAGCTAGGGGAAGATAAAAACCTGAACTTTCCTTGCGTTCTTTCAAATTTGAGCCATATTGATAAATTTCAGCTAAAAAAATCCTTGCAAACTGGGGAAAAATTTCACTGTTGGGGGAGGAGAAGTTGGAGCCATTTGGGAAATCAGGAATGGAGATGCGGAGCTAAGGTTAGGGATAGAAAGGAGAGAATTAGAGATTGATAATTTAAAAACAGGGCCAAAAGAGAGTTAAGGATAATCCGAAGAGGTGAGGAATCAAAATCATTTGAAGATGATGAATCGAAAAATCCCCTTACATTCTGGTACATAGAGAAAGATAATCTTCTGGCAGTTAAATGAGATAAAATGATTCGTTCAGACTAGGTAACATTATGTCTTGAAGAAGTCCAGAGATGGGAAAATAATCCGGTTGACTGGGATTCTGGGAAGCAGAGCAGAAGGGGTTGGGAACGGATCGTTAGCTGGAACATGAATAAAGGGGAACTGATTAAACTGGTTCTAAGGGAAGTTGAATGGATAAGTTCCTTTTTTTTTTTGGAAAGATGAAGGTTATATTAAATAAAAAATAAAAAGAAAAGGGTACAAGCCTAGGAACATCACACCATCAACTACATATGAAAGGCTGTATCCCAATGAAAAAGAACTTGATTTACAGATACAAATCTAAAAACATCACTATCCGAAAGCCATAAGACAATCTTCTGCTTGATTTGCAAAGTAAGTTCCTCAACTTCCATGGCCCTGCCTCCAAAAACCCTTCGATTTCTTTCAATCCACAAATGGCACATTACAGCATAACCCATCTTCCACCAAACCTCCCTACACCTGCCTTGTAAATTATTATTCCAAGCTTCGAAAAAATTCTTCACAGTATCCGGGGAAATCCAATAGATTCTAAACGCGTTAAAGAAATAAGACCAAACTTCATACGCATATTGACAACATATAAGAATATGATCTCCTGTTTCAACCACCTTCTTGCAAAAAGGACATTTATCATCTTGCACATCCACACCTCTATAGTTCAGCATACTCAAGGTTGGTAAAGAATTATGAGAATTAGCCCATAACATAAAACTTACCTTTGGAGGAATAGTTTTCTGCCACAAGTACTTGTCAACACCTTGATCATCAGTATTATCCAATTGCACTTCATAACATTTCTTCACCGAGAAACCACCCAAGATGTCCACCACATCATTCTCATCATTCAGACTGTCTGCATAGCCCAACTCGTTATATAATAAATCCCATTCAAGTTGCTCATTTGAATACAAACCTCTCCTAGTCTGACATTGTAATCTGCCATCCACCACCATATCGGCAACTGGAGCTATGGATAAGTTCCTTTGCCAACTGCTAAGGGCATTTCTGAATCTGAGTCGAGAAGTGAGCCGGGTTACTGGGCCAGTTACCGAAGATGGGGTCCCTTCAAAGTTTGTAAGGGCTTCAAAGAACTTAGTCAACTCATGCCAGATAGCTAGAACATGCTACTTTAAGTAATGCCGACTACATGCAACGAAGTTGCCTAATTATCTTTTAAGGAAAATACGAAATTCATCCAAAATACACACTGGCTTACTGTATTTTAATTTTGTGGTTTCAGTTCAATTATTTTGTTCTTGTGCCTTCAATCAAATGAGTGTATGTAAGTTGTTTGTCGTCTGACGAGGAAACTGAAAATTAAGGGGAAACAAATGGGAGGTTCAGGTCAATTCACGCCGCCTTACTATGATGCGCAAGATATGATTTTAGCGGAAGACGCTAATAATAATGATCAACGCAGAAGCCCAACGGGTGGTGAAGTTATTGGCACAGAACAAGAAGTTTCAATTGAAGTAGTAGAAATGATAGCTGATTCTGTAATAAAAAAGGTTGAGAGCAGCAGATCTCTTTCCCGTTCTTGGGGAGGATGTTGTATCTACCGACTGCATGAGAAGTTTCACAAAATGAGTGAATCATATGTGCCAGAGGTTGTCTCAATCGGTCCCTTCCATTGCAAGAAAGAAAACTTAAAGTCAACGGAAGAATGCAAACTGCTCTATATGCATGATCTTCTTTGTCGTACAGCTGAAAAGAAATACAAAGATGTTACCGAAATCAATAATGATGATGTTAACAAGGGTGAAGAGATAGAAGACGTTAGAATTCCAAGTAATGAAAAGAGAGAAAAGATCGAAGAATTGGTTCGCAAGTACTCACCGTCAGGAACCGCAACATCAAACCGATGGTTGATCCCATTGATGTATTGTGTGGAAGCTATTAAGAAGCTAAAGCCAAAAGCTTGTGAATGTTACTCGGAGCCCATTATGCTCAAGAATGAAGAATTTGTGGAAATGATGGTAATTGATGGTTTGTTTATCATCGAACTCTTGCAAAGGTGTGCAATGAAGCGTAAGAACAATGTCAAGGATGATCCTTTATTAGGTAAACTATGGGTGTTATCGAGTTTGACTCGAGATCTGTTACTACTTGAAAACCAGCTTCCAATGTTTGTCCTAAGGTGCCTGTTCAATTTAACCTCACTGGAGGATGAGCTTGAAGGTAAATCACTTAATATGCTCGTTCTTGGTTTCTTTAATCATTTGATGCCTAGAGATAAAGAAGTTCTTCTGATGCAATCTCTAAAACACCACCATGAAAGCAAGCATTTACTCAATCTAATTGCTAAGACATTTCATCCTCCTCCTGTTGCGAGAAAGGCTCAGTCTCGATGGAAATTCTTGCAAATCGCGACAAAGATGAAGCCCAAAATGCCCATCAATTCTGTCAAAGCAGACAACTTATTTAGCCGAGGTGTGTGGGCAAAAATGAACCAAGCAGGGTTCTCCAAGTTCATCAAAGGCAGCTTCACATCTGCCACCCATTCTTCTCGTCCTCTTGCGGATGTTGAGAATGGCGCCTATGCATCATCATGGAAATATATACCAAATGCGACAGAATTAAAACGCGCAGGAGTTAAATTCAGAAAAGGTTCTACAGAGGGAAGTGTATTGAATATCGAGTTCAATGACGGAGTGTTAGTAATACCTCCTATAATTATTCAAGATAAAACAGATTTACTCTTCAGAAATATAATTGCTTACGAGCAATGTTCAGATGGGCGCCATATGTACATGACTTCTTATGCTTTCTTGATGGACAGTCTTATAGATTCAGCACAAGATGTCGAGATGCTCCGTAACAAAGGCATCATCACAAATATCTTAGGCAGTGATGAGGATGTTGCAAATCTCTTCAATAAGCTCTGTTGTGAGTTGATTATTGATAACTTCTATTATTCTCGACTCCGTGATCAAGTGAAAGATTATTATAAAAAGCGTCGTCATTTTTGGAAAGGCATTGTGAAACGAGATTATTGCAACAATCCATGTCAAGTTCTTTCTTTGGTTGCTGGATTCTTTCTCATTGTTCTTACATTCACAGGCGCCGTGTTTGCAATTCTTTCTTTCTTTGTTCACAAGTCTTGACCAAAGGAAATGTCATTGGTGCACCATGTAACACGGATTGACTTTAATCATGTTGTATAACTATGCAATTGATTCGCAATTAACTAGCTAGTTTCTAGTATTTTATTTAGGTGGAGAAGGAAATGCAAAATTTTCAAATAAAGGTATTGTTTATTAATTCGCAATTAGAGTTCGATCGAGGTACTTTAATTTGCTTAGCATTATCTAATTTGAGCGTGAATATCAGCCCTGCAATCGAGGTCTGCAAGGAGGTACTTTGATTTTTGATAATTGCGCCTCTGCAGGTAGGTAGTGTATGGCTTAGCTCCGCGAGTACGGGACCAAGATTGTTTGTCTGATGTGTACCTGCATTTGAGTTTTCAGGGGACTCCATGACCGCATACATTAAACTTGACTGTTGCCATTTTGATGAGCCCATTCCAGCCGATGTTACGTAATTCATGAACAGTATTACTTATCAAACGCACAAGAAATGGTTAAAGCTTGATCTGTACAGTGACAAAAATCTGTGAATATTAAAACTGAATTGGGATACAGTACAATTTTTATACAGTTGACATACTAAGATCTAATGGCTAGCTATTTCATCGACCGATCTAGTGTTGAATGGAGTGACCAACACCCGGACTATGTCCAGGTGATGTTGGTCGAAAAGCTTCCAGACTTATTGCACCTGATTTTGTAATTGTATTGTGTTGGATCGACGATTCTTTGCCACCAATAGTTGCACCACCATGAACGTGATCGTCTGCTGCTGGAGCTTTGATCTCCTTTCTAAGTGCATTATGTGCAGTATGATGAGTTCCATGTATAAAATACTCGACTTCCTTCTTTACCTTCAAATGCTTTCTTCCATCAACAAGGAAGCTTTCATGTGACAGAATCACCATAACTACTAGAACATTAATCAACATGAACTTCTTGACTTTATCCATGTTGAGAAGAGTCTTGAGACTGAGAGTGAGTGAGGGAGTGAGTGAGTGAGTGAGTGAGAGAGAGAGGAGATGAAACCACAATAGCATCTGTGAACACATAAAACACGGGGCCATCCAAGTGTTCACAAACAATACTCGCATACGTCCTAACTCTAGAATTGTACATCGTATGCATGACGGGATGATTATATTGATTCATCGACTCAAAGCCTTCGGGCTTGTCATTGTCTAGTCGAATATTATCATAAATAATGTTCGTATAAGGAAATAAATCAAGAGACAAGTATAAATATAAAGCATATGAAGTTTAACGCTGAATGTAAGGTGCTGAAATGTAAATGAGACAGATTTACGTGGTTCGGCACTAAGGCCTACGTCCACGGGGTTTGGTGTTTCACTATGTACTGAATGGTTACAAAGATAGTCGAATGACTTTAGAATATACATAGGTCTGCGGAAGTAGGTGGGTTACTTACTCTTCCTATTTCTCTCTCTTATATTCTCCTCTAATTGCTCTCCAAAATGGTCTGCCCCTTCTCTCTTAGTGGAGAGGGGTATTTATAGGGAAGGAACGTGGGTCCCATCTCTGAAGTGCCGTTGTAATCTTATCTTCTTGTGCTTTGTGCCTATTACGCAGAGGTATTCGGTATATGTCGCGGCCTGAGCTTGAACACTAAGGGTTATCCTCGCTTCTTCCACGAGCTGATCGACACGTGTATATCTCTTTGGTATTTAATGCGGGTAGATGGATGTCTGCTCGTGTCAGACAAGTGTCTCTTTGTCTGGTCACATCTGTGTCAGCCAAACTTCCTCTCGGCCGTTGATCTGGGATCTTCCTCGGGATTGGGTGCGTTAATATCCAAGGGGTATTATCTGGTGCTCCTCTGAGTCATCATACCTCTGTGGTCCTCTGTCCCTGACCGTCAGATCTGCTGACCGATGGCATCTTCTGATGAAATGCTTGCTATCATGTTTTGATGTCTCGCTTCGCATGCCTTCCACGTGTCTTTTTCTGTACACGTGGAGGATGATGAAAGGTGTACATACAATTTGCCCCTCTTCTTCTAACTTGGGCGTATTTTGCAATTTTGAAGAAGAAAGGTAGTCCTACACGTTTCCCACTTTGCATTAATTTCTCCCGTAACTGCTCCTTGGTACGAGGAGCAGTTATTGTCTTCTCTAGCTTCATAAATAGGAAAGAGAATGTGAAAAAAAACTTTTATCCTCTTCTTGTCAGTGTTCATTCTCTTCTTGTTCTCTTATTCTTGTTCTTTAGTCATTTACTATCACCGTTCTTGTGAGGAATATAGCATTCAATTTTCTGTTTTTTTCTTCTGCTTCTTTCGTTCTTGATTGTTGCTTCCCCTGTATCTGTCGATATCTCCGATCCTCCTTTCTTCCACTGCGGTTGGTGCTTGTCGTCCTCTTTTATACAGGTATGGGATTTTTCATCAGTTGTTCACCATTGTTTTATCTGTGTATCTATTCGTTTGTCTCCTGCTGCTGTGTTCTTGGTTTTGTGATGAAGATCATACATGTCGAAGCATATATGCTTGCCCCTGTTCTTTGTTACAGCGTCTGTGAGTCTATATATGAGTATTATCCCTGGATGGAGTATTTTTTAGTTTCTTAGGGTTTTTCATGTTTATCCGGATGAACCATCAATTATGGGTTTTTTGATCTTTAGTGATCTCCTCGTATTCTGCTCTAAACTGTTTTTGTGTTTCCTTGTAGATATGTCTGATCGTCCGCGGGGTCCTTACCAAACTCCGCCGTCTAGTCCGCCAAGGTCCCCTCCGCGTAGAGATCCTGACAGATCTCCACTTGGGGAAGGTCCTCACAAGTCTTCGCAATCGGATCCTCGGGGTCATAGGGTTTCGTCTTCCTCCGGTGTGAAGATTATGCCTTCTAAAAAAGGGGATATGCCGAAGGGTCCTTATGGGTCTAGGTATGCTGTTAACCGCGCCCTTCTCGTCCTCGTGAAGATTCTAGGAGTACACAGGCTCCTCCTCGTGATGACTCTAGGAGTACGCGGGCTCCTCCTCCTCGTAATGAAGTGGTGGATGCTCCGCCCCTTCGTTCAATGACTCCTCCTTCAGTGCCTCCGCAGAAATCTCTGTCGCCTCCTCCCGTGGTTTCTTTCAAAGAGAAGTACTCCAAGGGTACTATATCGAGAGATGATCCGTCTACAAATCTTCCTTCTAAGGAAAGCTTCGGAATTGGGTCCTACTTCTGATTCCGCAGACGAAGAAGAAACTGTCCCCGTGATACGCAACATTTCAGTTGGTAAGAAGAAGGTCACTTTCAAGTATATTGATCTTGAGATGTTCAAGGAAAAAAATGAACTCCAAGCTTTTGAGGTTCGCTTCTATGCTCCTGACGATGATATCACCTACGAGCTCCTTGCTAATTATCAGTTTGACGAGTTTCATCTGTTGACTACGGTTGGAGCCTTCGAGGCGGGTCTTATGTTACCCTTATATAAGTCGGGTGACTCCTTTTATTATGACGTGTTGGCTAGTCGCGAAGGCTCTTCTACGAACACTCATAATCGTTCCGTGTCACAACTATCTGGGAATTATCTTCGTTCACTGAAGGAATGTTATCTGCGGAGCAAGGGAGAGACTATGATGACCTGCTATGTTCCAAATCCTGCTGAGAGAGAGTGGTACACTCCTCAGAACTTTAACAGTTCTTTTGGGGATTATGTCAACAACAGAAACCGTAAGCCGTGGAGTGTTAGTCTTCGTAATATTGCTGCTCCCCGTGGTGAAATTCGTCTTTTGAGTGAGGTGAGTGATGCCAAGCTGAAGTATGTTCATGGTACTGAGGGATCTGCTAAACGGAAACTCTTTCCTGCTCGTGAAAGGATTAAGCGTGACCATGATTATGAATGGCATGCTACTGTTATTGAGGTAGTTGGTCCTTGGGCTTACGGATGGATTCCGGGTCCACGTGGTTGGCGTCCTTCTGAAAATAGCAAGCCTCGTGAAACTCCTCCTGCTCGTTATGGAGATTTCTGTCCTTGGCGTCCTAATTTCGCGGGCATGAATTTTCCTTATGCTCTTGATGTCGTTGATGGAGATGAGGAGGAGGTTTCTGGTGCTATCCATCCATCAAAGAGTGCTGCTGCTGCCAAGGTATAGTTTCTTCTTATATTCTCTATCTTTTTGCCCCTTTTTCCTTGCTTGAAATAATTTTCATTTTTGAAGTAAGGGAAAAAATGAGCCTTTGTGGGATGTATACTGGTTTGTAGGTGTCGAAGAAGAAGAAACTTGGACCCAAGCAATCTTCTACTGCGGTTATCAGTGAGGTTGAGGGTTATGAGGAGGTTACGAGTCCCGTAAACCAAGGGTATGGTGAGGATGAAGAAATGTCCAACGGAGAAGAGCGTACCGACACTTCATATCCTGATGACGAAGGTGGTAATGAAGAAGAGGTTGCCGCGGGTGGTGATGGTGAGGCTGAAGTTGTCGCGGGTGGTGATCTTGAAGAAGAAGTTGTCGCGGGTGGTGATGGTGACGAAGAAGTTTGGGTGGTAATGGTGAGGCTGAGGGTAATGTTATCGTCGGTGGTGCTGGTGGGAGTGGATCTGCCCCTGTTGGTGACGACATTGTTGGTGTGTGTACTTTGCCCGTAATTTCCCCAGAATTCTCTTTCGGTAGAATATATTCCGCGAGGGAATCCTTCGATGTGACTGCTGCCATGGGTCTTGCCGAGGACTTCTCATTGATTTCCCCACATGATGATTGGGATGTGCTTGGGGACATTGGAAAAGAATGTACCACTGATCGGAAAGCTGAGAACGCTGGTGGTCATGCTGAGGGTGGTAATGTCGAGACTTGCGCGGGTGAGGAGATAACCGCCAAGGGGAAGTCTGCGGTTGAGTCTCCTTCCGAGGATTTTCCTTTCTTGCTAATGCCTGAAGGTGAAGATGCCATTTTTGCTTGGCTAAAGAAGAAGAACCTGATGTTCGTCCCTAACCCTGCCCCCGTGGTCACTGGTGAGAAGAATTCCGACGCTTATACTCGTCGAATGATGCAGCTGTCTTCTGAAGCCCGCGTTGCTGAGATGTGGGAGAAGGATCTTAGAGCTTCGGAAGCTAATTTAGTGGTTGACCCTCCCTCATCTGTTGCTGATATGATGGCCATAGCTGATGGGTACCAGTACGGTTTTCCCTAGCAGCGTGTCTTAGAGGTAAATCCTTGTACTCTTATTATGATATCCGCGCATTGTACTCTTTATATGATATCCGCGCATTGTGTTCTTCGTGATATATGATTCCTTTGGTATGATAATGTTTGTTGTTTGTGACATAGATGATGAGGAGCGAACATTATAATCATGTTCTATACCAGTTCTTTAAAGCAAAGTCTTTAAAGTTGGAGGCCAAGCTTCGTCATAGGGAAGAGGAACTGTCTGCGGCTGAAGCGAAAATAAATGTTGGGTAATGCTGAGGAGAGTCTTCATTCAGAGCTTGCTATAGTCCGCAACGAATTGGAGCAGACTCATAGAAGTGTCTCGTCCTTCACAAGTTTGTATTTTACGGATTTTTCGCTCCTTGTGATTCCCTATCTGTATTTTGGTGTTATGTCTGAGTCTCCCCACCCTATCTTCAGTGGATGGAGTCCCCGAGTTGATATGGCTTCGGAAAGAAAGGGAACGACAGAAATCCCGTATTGCAGAGTTGGTGGGTAAGTTGAAGAGTGAAGTCGTAAAGTGGAATGCTCGTGCTGATGATCACAACGCCTTAACAGCTGAGTGGCGTGAAAAGCGAACACTTATGGTGGATATGCAAAATAAGTACAATCATGACCGTTGT
The DNA here is from genome assembly GCF_003573695.1 of Papaver somniferum. Taxonomy (NCBI): domain Eukaryota; kingdom Viridiplantae; phylum Streptophyta; class Magnoliopsida; order Ranunculales; family Papaveraceae; genus Papaver; species Papaver somniferum. The sequence continues at coordinate 114,688,161 of NC_039358.1, forward strand.
TTGTTTAATGGTACGCTGCTATGGACGCGTGACAACCTGCGTGATGCTCGAGAACATGCTTCAGACTTAGAGGATAGAGTGCGTTTTTAGAAGGAGAGTTACAACAGGCTCGTTCTTTCTTAGGCCCTGGGGTTAGGGATAGTATGCTGCGTCTTTCCGAGGAAAGAGATAATGCTAGGGCCGAGGTTGGTGCACTTAGTAAAGCTCTATCAGCGCCTCGAGCGGATGTTGCTCGCCAAGTGGAGTCTTAAAGAGATCTTGAGATGAATGTGTATTGACTTCATAAAAGGATGGGGGAGGTGAATGATGAAGTCAACCATCTTCGTCACTTGGATTCGATGAAGCAGGTAGACTTAGACGCCAGTTAATTTGCTCTTACGAACCTTCAAACGGATTATAAGAAACTATCCACCGAATATGACTTTCTTGATGAGGCTCGGGATGCTGTTGTCAATGAGTATGAGGAGGCTTCGGCTAATGTCGAAGGTATAACCTCGTTTTATCGAGTGTGATTCTGTTATTTCTTCGTTTTAACCCCTTGGTATTTTTTGTTTTCAGCACTCGAGGGACAGCTTCACGCAGCAAATGATGAGCTTAAAGAGACTCAATCTGCCTTAGTGCAGCAGGAAGGACAAACCAATTATTTCAAAGGGTTGGACGCGTCTTGTGAGGAAGCAGCGGAGATTGCCTCCAAAGAGGCGGAACGCCTATCTGTATTGCTGTCTCAAGCCCACCAGCGGACCGTTGTTATCACTTATAAGGCTCGATGTCAGTTGGATGAAGAGACCAACAAAGTCCTGGATAAGATTGAACTTGGCCTTAGAGTCGAACATGGTCTTGTCAAGAACTATCCGCGGCGTCCCCTTCCCGCTCATTTTCCTGGTTCTTCTGGGCCCTCTTCAGGTGGTAGCGTACCCTCCTCTCGCAGAGACAACCCCGTTGATGGAGCTGTATCGTCCAAGTAGGTTTATTTTATTAGTCATAGAAAGTTGATCCTCGTTGATTATATAATTTCGGATCATCTTTTGATGTGTTTTCTGTTTTATCTTATTTTCCGAGTCTTGTAATCAACTCTTTATGAAATGGATCATCCTTTTGGCGTACCTTCGTGATCGTCTTGAGACCTGTCACCCCGCTGGCGAATCCTGGGCCAGAGTATTCCCAAACGGTGGGGGCCGAGGCAGCGTTCTAGGATATGGAATGCTTAATTGAAAATATTTGCGTGCACCCATTCCGTCGACCCACTGCCTTAAAATTGGTTGGGTATCTCTTTCTGCTGGGTGCCTTCCCCATGGTCTTACACTCATAGACACTGATAGGGGAGCCCTGAGAGATTGTAGATTAACTACTTTCCCCAATATTGTTAATAAATTTTGTTTACTTGAAGATTTACCAAAAAGCTTGTTTGATTGATAGGTTGAGGCCTGCTACTCCTCGTCCAGAGATAGAAACATGTAAAGCGGTTACGCTGCCTTCTTCTTATGGTATTCTCCACGCAGATGCAAAGATGCGCTGCTCCTATGGGTAGTACGGTTTGAGCCATTTAGCATTCCAAGGGTGTCGGAGGACCTCGCCTTTCAGATTGCGAAGATAGTAGGAACCATTTCCCGTAATGTCGTGTATTATAAAAGGTCCTCCCCACGTAGGTGCTAACTTTCCCCATTTATTCTCTCGTTGATACTGCGGGATTGTTCTTAGCACATATTGCCCCTCTACAAAGTTTCGAAGCTTTACCTTTTTGTTGTACTCCCTCGCTAGTCTCCGTTGATAATTTTCCATCTTCTGCAATGCTGCTTCCCTCCTTCCTTCCAGGTCGTCCAGTCTCTCTAACATCATGTCTGTTGTGAGATTTTTCTCCGATGCTTCGGTCTTTGTGGTTGGCATGAGGATCTCTGTTGGGATGACTGCTTCAGCTCCATAAGTGAGGAGAAACAGGGATTCCCCAGTGGAAGATCTTCGTGTTGTCTTGTATGCCCATAATACATTGTGTAGCTGTTCACACCATCGCCCATTGTGTTAGTCTAATTGCTTTTTGAGTATAAGGGCGAGGGTCTTGTTGGTAGCTTCTGCTTGTCCGTTGCTTTGAGGGTATATGGGGGTGGACTTGTTTTTCCTTATTTTGAAAGTGTCGAAGAGCATGTCTATGTTTTTCCCCTGTAATTGTTTACCATTATCGGACACGATTTCCGCTGGTATGCCGAACCTGCAAATAATGTTTTGGAATATGAAAGTAAACACGTCCACGTATCTGATCCTATCTAAGGCTTTGGCTTCCACCCATTTACTGAACTAGTCCGTGGCTACTATCAAAAATCGTCTTTTCCTTGATCCTTCGATGAAAGGCCCCACGATATCTATGCCCCATTTTGCGAATGGCCACGGACTATCCACATAATTCAACGTTGTTGCTGGTGCATGTATCTTTTTGGCGAAATGCTGACATTCTTCACATCGTTGGGACATTCTTGCGGCATCTTGTACCATTCTGGGCCAGTAATATCCTTGCATTTTTGCTTTGTCGTCTAGTGATCTCATGCCACTATGATTTCCTGCGTCACCATAATGGATGTCGTTTAGAATTCGATGCCCCTCTTTCCTGGATAAGCAACGTAGTAACGGTCTAAGGAAAGATTTTTTGTACAGGATTCCATCCCGAAGGTCATATCTTCCTACTTTGGAGAGTATTTTCCTGTTTTATTTGTGATCCGCGGGTAAGGTTCCATCCTTGAGAAACGCATGGATCATCATTCTCCAATCATCTTCGTTGCTGAAATCTTCGTCTTGATTTGCTCTTGATAGGATATCTTCTTCGTCACAATCGTCACGGATGTCTTCTCCCACCTGATCTTCAATATTTTCTTCCACTGTATCTTGATTTGTAGCAAAGGAAAATTGTGTTGCAATCGAGGGTTCGTATACCCTTGTGATTTTGATAGCTTCGATACTCTTGTCCTTCAGCATGGATGATATATACGCTAGGGCATCCGCGTTCCTGAGATCCCTTCTGCATAAGTGTCGGAACTTGATGTTCGGAATTTGTGATGCCAATGTTTGGACCAAGGCCATGTAAGCTGAGAGGGTGTCGTCGTACACATTGTATTCGAGCCCTATTTGCCGTATGACAAGTTGCGAATCACTTGTCAGTCTTACATCGGTTACCCCCATCTCTATTATTAAGCGGAGGGCATGTACGACTGCCTCGTATTCGACGATGTTATTAGTATGCTCTTTGAATTCTAACCTGAGTGCCTGTACGATCCTTTCTCCAGTTGGGGTGGTGATGACAATGCCTATTCCTTCCCCTTCCTTATTTTTGGAACCGTCAACGAAGACTTCCCATTGTCTTTGACTTGCGGGTTCGAGGACATCAACTGGATCCTTGCTTTCTTCGTCGGCTTCTGGTATTCCCCTAATCTCTTCGTCGTTTTCCAGGGGGAGGTCTGCTAAGAAATCCGCCAAAACTTGGGATTTTTGGGAATGTTGAATTTCATGAATGATGTTGAATTGGTCCAGGTGGGTGTTCCACTTGGCTATTCTGCCTACTTTTCCCGCGCTTTTGAGGACTACTTCCAGTGGTGCTTTGCATGGGACGCGGATGAAGTGAGTTAGGAAATAGGTTCTCAGCTTTTGAGTAGCCCACACCAATGCCAGGATAAGTTGTTCGATCTTCGTGTAATTCCTTTCCGCAGAATTGAGGGTCTTACTGACATAATAGATAGACTGTTCTATCTTCGTATTGGTTTTGACCAACACTGCGCCAACTGCGTCTTCTGTCGCTGCTATGTACAATGCCAAAACCTCATCAGGATCAGGCTTCTGCAGGATTGGAATTGAAGCCAGATGTTCCTTGATTCTTTGGAAGGCTTCTTCGCATTCTACGGTCCATTCAAACTTACTCCCTTTTTTGAGAATATTGAAAAAATGTTTGCATTTGTCTGAGGATCGGGCAATAAATCTGCCCAAGGCTGCTATGGACCCATTGAGCTTCTGCACTTCTTTTAAATTCTTCGGAGATGAAATTTATACTATGGCCTGAATCTTCGCTGGGTCTACCTCAATGCCCCTTTTTGTTACCAGATATCCGAGGAATTTCCCTGAGATGACACCTAAAGTGCATTTTTCTGGATTTACTTTCATGTGATGTTTCCTCATTGCTTCGAAAATATCTCTCAGGTCCTGGTGGTGATCTTTGCGCAACTTACTTTTGACGAGCATGTCATCAACGTAGACTTCTAAGGTACTACCAATCCATGGCCTGAAGATAGCATCGACCATTCTTTGGTACGTTTCCCCTGCGTTTCGAAGTCCAAAGGGCATTCTAGTGTAGCAATAAAGGCCATGCGGGGTGTAGAATGTTGTGTGTAGTTGATCTTATTATGCCAGGGCTACTTGGTTGTAACCATAATATCCATCCATAAATGACAGCTCTTCGTATCCTTCCACTGCTTCAACCAGCTGATCTATGCTTGGCAGGGGATAGCCGTCCTTTGGACATGCCTTGTTGAGGTTAGTAAAGTCGATGCATATCCTAACCCCTCTATTTTTTTTGGAACGACGATCATGTTGGAGATCCATGTAGGGTATTTGACTTCCTTGATGAACCCTGCTTCTAGTAGTTTCCGAAGTTCTTTTTCCACTGCCTTATGATACTCCGGTGCAACTTTTCTTATTTTCTGCCTGAAAGGTGGCGTGCCTGGTTTGATGCGCAGCTCGTGTTGGATTATTTTCGGATCAATCCCCGGCATATCTCCTAGCTTCCAGGCGAATACATCCGCGTATTCTTTAAGTAATTTGGTTAAGGAATCTTCTCTTCTTTCGTCCATTATGGTCCCTACTTTGATCATCTTCGGGTTTTCTTCCATTCCTATGTTGATTTCTTTTACGGGCTCTACTAGTGTGAACACCGGCTTCGGGTCCCCGAGGACTGGGACGTTCTTTGATTTCTATTTGGTATGTTTCTATCCTTCGTTGGCTGTTGAAGTACCTGTCTCTGTGTTTAGGACATTATCATTTTTTGTCAAACCCCTCCCTGTGGTTTCCTTGAGGAACAGGTCTATGGCCTTTTCTTTCGCAACTTCTTTATTTTTAATCCTTCGGGTTTTTCGCTGCTCTTCTTGCTCGTTGTTGATACGATCCTGAGTGGTCTGGCACTCTTTTGCAGAGACCGGACCTCCCTTGATTTCCATCACTCCCTCGGGTGTAGGGAATCTGAGATATTGGTAGTAAGTTGCAGCCACTCCCTTGAGTTTATGTAACCAGTTTCGTCCAATAATGGCGTTATAGGGGGATGGGGCGTCAACCACGCTGAATCGTGTTTCTACTTTCATGGGTCCGGCGTTCACCTGCAACACGATGTCTCCCAATGGCTTTGTGGGTGCTCCATTGAATCCGTAGATGGTGTAATAATAGGTCATTAGCTGTTCATCATGGAGCTTCATCCGTTTGAATGCGTCGTAGAATAGAACGTTCACTGAGCTTCCCCCGTCTATGAGGATCTTTTTGAGGTTACATCCAGCCACTGGTAATGTGAGGACCAAGGGATCGTTATGATCTTCCATATCTTCTTCGATATCTTCAGTATCGAAGATAATTGGTGTGTCCATCCACTCTTCGTGTTCTTCCACCTCTACGCCATCAATCTTATATAATTCGCAGTGGTCTTCGAACTTCTTCCGTAGCCTCTTTCCTATCTGCGCTGTAAGGGAGGGCCCCGCGGCTTCGGAACACGAGATGGTGTTGATTATGCGGTTTCCCTCTGGAAGTTGGACTTGCTTGGTCCGTTTGGATCTATCCTCGGCGACCTCCTTTCGTATGTAATGTTTGAGTTCGCCAGCATCAATTAATTTTTGGATCATTATTTTGAGGTTTTTGCATTTCTCAGTCTGGTGTCAATTGAAGCAGTGATACTCACAGTAATCTTTAGACTTCTCGGTTCTTGGGGGCTGTTTCCCTTAGACCACGGCCACTCCAAATTTTCCCTTCCTTTGATCTCTCGCAAGATCCAAGCGTAGCTAGCATTGAGCTTCGTGTAAACCTGATCTTCGAATTTTCGATCGTCTTTTCGTCGTTCCTCTCTTCGTTCCTTCCTATCTTCGTGAGGCCGTTCTACTGAGCTATTTCTTTTGGCCCCGCTGGTTTGTTCTGCGGAATTGGTACGGTGAGACCTCTGCGTGTGTGCCCTCGGGTTCTCACGCTGGATTTCTTCAAGACGAGCGTACTTTTCAATAATTATTCGAAGATCTCCTTCTGTCTTAGGCATGCTTCCATGAATCTCAAAAAATAGTGGACTCATTCGGTCTAATCCCCACTTGTAGCAGTTGATACTTACTACTGGGTCCACACTCCCTATGGGTTGGAAGATCTTGTGTCATCTGTTGGTGTATTCCCTCGTGTTTTCCTTGAAGCCAATTGCCATAGAAAAACGTTTATCCATTCCAGTGTTGACAACTTTGTTGTACATGTATGTCCTCAGAAATTTCTCTGCGAGTTGATCGTAGGATTTGATGGAATCAGGTGGCAGGTTGTCAAACCAAGACAAAGCCGATCCCTTCAGACTTGATGGGAAATATCTACAGAGGACGGCGTCGTTCTGACTCCATCGGGCTAAGACACGGTTATAATACCGGATATGTGCCGTGGGATCACTGGATCCGTCGTAGCATTCAAAAGTTGGGACAGGGCACTTTAACGGAATGGGGGTATTTTCCAGGCGATGAGTTAGGGGCATGGAGTTAGCTTCTTTCATCACCTCTTCAAGCCTTCCTCCGCCTTGTCTGGCTTTAACTGTTTGATCTCAGCCATCATCTCATCACGCAACTCCTCCATTGCGCGATAATATCCCACGTTCTCATGCTCAGTTGAGTGTTTCTTTCTTCGATATTCACTGTCATAATAGTCTAACTCTTCGGTGGCATATTCCGGATCGGACGCACTGCTTCCCCCGACGTCATTTGCTAGGATGATTCTTCGGTCTCGATTAGGCTCTGGTGCTTTAGAATTTGCTTCGTACAGTTGTTGGCTAGTCTTCGTGCTTTGGGAAATCTTATCTTTCAAGTCTTGGTTCTCCCTGTCCAGAAGAGATACAACATCTGCGTAGACCTGCTGGCTCTTTTTCAATTCTTCGAGCTCTACCATCAGTCGGTGGGATTGGTTTGATCCCTGATTGGGAGTTCCAGCTGGTACCCCTACGGCCATAGTTCCCCCTTCGTCTACAATGTGTATTAAGGGTGGCCGAGGATCAGCTTCAATCGTTGGTATATGCAAGTTTGGTCCCCTCGGTTGAGCTTCCACCCGTGGTACTAAAACCACTGGTATGGTTTGATTCTGACCGTTGGTTGACGGCATTCCGAAGATTGGTGGATCTGCGGGCTGATGTGTCATAGATTCTGCCACCCCTTCTTTTTGTTGATGGATTTGGCTTGAAACCAAAGTCTTGTTAGCTTCTGTAGCCTAGAGGGCCGCAACAGTCTTCGTGGCTGCAATGGAGTTAGTGTTCATAGGTGAAGTGATTTCCGCAGCATCCTGCCTCTGAGTAGTTGTTTTAGCTTTGTCTCCTTTCTGCTTGCTTCGGGTCATGACCGAGGTAACCCTCGGTGTCTCTTTTGATGAGGCTTTGGTTTTTCCTGCCTCTAGTATCTTTTCCATTTTTAATCCTTTCCTGCATAGGGGAATAAATAAGGAGAAACAAAGATATCCACGAGGATCGGGTTAGCGCCACTCGTACCCGCAAGACTATTGGAATAGAAGGAAATGAGTTTCCCAAGGGCCCTACTAGAAGAGAAATGTAAAGACTTCATTGGTCTAGTTTTTGAAATACAAGTCCTCTAATAAACGATCGTGAATCTTGTTTTCAGACTACTTTTTGAAAAAGAACTCTTGAAAAGGCCGATCCGTCGCGAGGACTCATGAATCTGTATTATTAAATCTTAGTTGAAGAAAACACCTCCCGTGCAAATCTGTGATAGATAGTCGCGGGTTAGTCTGTTTTGAAATGGTGTTTGTGAAAATGAAGAACATGAACCCAGAATGAAAAAGGTTTTGAAAGTACGCTGAACCCAGAAAAGGGCACAACCATAATGCGCGTTTTAAGGTGAAATCACAGGATAAGATAAATCTTTTACCGGGACAAAGTACCTGTTTCTAGCGCCAAATTGTGAACACATAAAACACGGGGCCATCCAAGTGTTCACAAACAATACTCGCATACGTCCTAACTCTAGAATTGTACAACGTATGCATGACGGGATGATTATATTGATTCATCGACTCAAAGCCTTCGGGCTTGTCATTGTCTAGTCGAATATTATCATAAATAATGTTCGTATAAGGAAATAAATCAAGAGACAAGTATAACACATTCTGCAGACGCATAACGAATTATGCAACCATTTCCTCGACTGCATAACAAATTATGCATCTGCATAACAAAGTTATGCATCTATAACAAGTTATGTATCCATTGTTTTGGTTGATTTTAGTGCTTACATAAAAAATTGATGCATAATGCATTATGCAAACATATTTTCGGATGCATAACAGGTTATGCATCTATTTTCTCGATGCATAAAAGATTGTGCAACAAATTTCTCGATGCATAATGCATTATGCAGCCATATTTTCGGATGCATAACAGGTTATGCATCAATTTTCACGACTGCATAACATGTTATGCATATATTATTGTAGGTGCATGAAAAGTTGTGCAGTCTTTGTTTTTGTTGGTTTCAATAGTGATGAAAAAGTTGATGCATAACGTGTTATGCAACCGTTTTCTGGACTGCATAACAAGTTATGCAACAAATTTTGCAGATGCATAACAGGTTATGCATCCATTTTCATAGCTGCATAACAACTTAAAACAACACCCAACAGACTAAAAACCAAATCTGATCTTGACATGTTATGCAGTCATAACAAACTCTATCTGATGCTGAAACAAATTGGTACCCAAGTTAGCTCACCCTACTGGTTTCTAATTAACTCCACATCCGTTGCAAACAACCCTTGTACTCATCCCACAAACGCACAAAAAACTAGCAAGGAAACGGTGCGGTCAAGCAGCTGCAGCTGGTTATGTTCTTGTTGTTTAGCCTTGACCAAATATTCCACAGCACTAACCAAATCTCCTAACGGATTATGCAACGCGTCTAAGTGCACCTTCTATCGGCTATTGCACATCACCACAACCTGCACAGCTCGAGCCTGTATTTAACCATGATCTGCAGACACTAAACAGACCAACACCAGCAACGGACCCCAGTATTTGTCTCTCAATTTCTAGTAAACATCGTCCACCATTTCTTTAGCCTCTGTGTACAACATCACATCCCACTCATTTGTTTAATCCTAGTGGACCTGACGTGCTTGATCTCAACTCTTTATATTCGGTTCTTCTTTTTGAAATCGAGTATTTTTTTGCCAAAAAAAATGAATACCCATGAAAGTTTAGTCCTTTTTTTCTTTGCTTCAGACTTTGATAAAAAAACAGAAAGAAAAAGACCAGTTTTTTCTGAAGTACTTTGAATGAATGGAACCTAGAGAAGGAGGATGAGGAATAAACATAAACCCACATTCAAAATCAAGATCAAAACAGACCCAGATTGTTGAAATGGAAGAAACCCATAATCATAAAACAGCATCAGAAATTAAAGATTTCAATATAGTAGTAGCAGGAGATCAGAAAGATGATCAGCAGCAAGGAAGTTTAAAGAAATAATTAGCACCACAAAGAAGTTCAAATAAAGATAGACATACTAAAGTTGATGGTAGAGGCAGAAGAATAAGGATGTCATCTTTGATATTAGCTCCAAAAGTACCTTGATGGTAGCGATTCTTTGTTCTTCATCTTCATTTAAAAAGGGTAACCCAAATTAGGCTAAAACCACCATGTTTCTGTTTTTCAGAGAAAATCCTTAAATGAGTTTGTAAAACAAGGTTTGTAATCATAGATCTACAGCTAAAACTTGTTTTTCAATGAAGTAATTTCGTATTTTATGAAAGAGATCGAGGAGAAAGAGAGAAGAAGAAGAGTACGATGAATATATAAAATCTCACGATTAAATTTAATTTCAATAATTTTGGGTCCGGGAATAATTTTTTCCTAGAAAATGGGTGCGCGCCTTTAGATTTCTGGGCGTGGATTTCACAGTTGAAGAAATTGGAAAAATGGGTCTCCCTGTAGTTTTCACCAACAAAAATGGGTTAGTGTGCATGCCGCACAGTTTACTACTTATCCGTTCATAATGGGCCCTGTTTTAAGGGCTTCAAGAATTCAAGGCCATGTTTGGTACCATTGACATCCAATTCAAGAATTCAAAGGCCCTGTTCTAACAGTAGTTTTCACTTATGGTTTCAGTCAAGGTTCGAAAACCGTGTCACGGCTCAGGTCACCGCCCCCGGGCGTGACCGTTATAATGCATTTTGACGGGAGTGAGCATGTTTCGGGCAAAAAACGCGTTATTTAGGAGAAAAAAACGTGTTTTTATATGTTATTCTAAAATAACGGGCGTTATAACGGCTAACCAGAAAATAAAAAAGAATTATGGTTTGAAATTCATATCTGACAGTTACAACGGGCATGAAAACAGCTATAACGGGCCTAATAACGTTGTTATAACATTTTTTATACATCATTATTTCATTCTTTTATTTTTAAAATATTAATTATAATTTTTTAATCTTTAATTTAAAATATAAATAATTGTAAGAATTTTTTTTTATATACATTTTTCTTAAAAAACAGTTATAACTGAGGTGAAAACGGGAAAAATAATCTAAAAAACTTGCGTCGAAATGTTATTTAGAAGGAAAAATGTAAAATTCATTTTAGAAAAACAGTTATAACATGCGTGAAAACGGGTCTAAATAACGTCGTTATTTCTTATTTATCGGTAATATATAGACACAGGTGTCGGTGATTTTCACGGACACGCTACGTAGGCGTGACCGTTTTAACGGTCGTTTTCTCGAAGATAACGACCGTTTTTCAAACCTTGACTTTAGTCAGTTAATGAATTATTCAGATTGTGGTTACTGTTAGGTCTTGTAAAACAACCTAATCGTGGGTTGTGTTTCTTTCAAAAGTTATACGAATAAGAATTAGTATATATAACTACGGTTAGGTCGTATTTGAAAGGACCTACTCTGATTATGTATTCTGGTATTTTTCTTTTTTACATACTGCTTGGAATGTTTTGATGCTCCTAACGGATTCTTTGTATACGGCTATGAAATTTTTCGACCTAGTCAATTCTGGGGAAAAAACAAACACGATTTCTTTATTTGGGATGAAGATTCACCTACTTCAAAGTTCTCACAAGAATCATTTATTTGTGCTATTAAAATGTCAATCGTCTTCTTCTTACCTCCAAAATCCATAACTCTAACTTTAATTTTCAATCAAAAATATAAGTAAAGTGTAACAAAAGCTAATCTGATAACTAACACTCAGTTACGTGAACTAATTAAAATCATTGAAAACATAAATAAACAAGTTCAATTTTGTCATTGTAAAAGATATTTAATAATGTTTTTTTGGTTTTACTTTGACGTTCCTCTATGTCGTCTGTTGAGAGGTAAAGATGATATAGGTCCTGCACGTCCTGCTGGCAACTATGGAAACACCTTTTCCTAGAATACAATAGTATGTGAGAGAGATTGCTTTCCATTGTACTTTGTCCTTTCTTTTATAAGCTTTTCCCAAAATCCCTTCTTCCCATGATATCATGCCACATATCATTGAGACATTTTTATTTACTATTGTTGCCATTCCCTTACTATGACCCCTAGCTTCTCATTAATTCACTCTTTGTCCTTACTACTTCATGGACATACTCCATTGGACTTGGGGTTTAGTTCCTCCAAGTCACCACTTCCCCAATGGGCTTGCCCTCTCTTTGGGGGCTCCCAAGCCCCATTAGAGGGTAACTATTTTCATGTATCAACATTAGTCTCCTGACTATTTGGTTAATTGTCAGATGACCCGATAGTCACTCTGAGCTTCACCAAAGTCCATTTCTTCTCACTTTAGATTGCGAGTCCCCAGTGGTTGCTGCGGAGCATCCCGTCGATACACTAATATAATAGAGAACATATGCAGGGGTCGTTTGATCCTCTGATTCCCTGCTTCCCTCTATTGTTCCTCTTTTATGGTTAAACTCCTTTAGGGTTTTCAACACCCACTCATTGGGGGTGGTTATGTACTATCACATGAATTGGTGGGTATGTGCGGTTACTATGTCATTTATGGTACAATATATTTATATGTAGATGGATTTTGGTCCTCTCGGTTATTCCTCATAGTTATTTCTTCCCCGAATTTTACCCTTTCTTCATCGCTCGCTTTTTCTTTTGCCAGTATTCTCCCCAAATGGCATGTCTTCTTCATGCTTATGTTTTGACCTTGGCGCTTGTACCTATGCTGGTCAACCCTTTGGATAGATAGGAAGAATTGGCACGACTGTTGTTCGTGAAGGCTGAGGTGGAGATACTCCGTGAGTTGGGGGGGGGGGAATAGGAACAACACACGGTCCAGATTTGATGAGCAGTACAAAACGTATCAAATTGCTCAAAGGGCCCATGCGTCTGGACGTGTGACGTGTGAAGTCCAACGCGTGTTGGAGGATGCCGTTACCGCGCGTTTCGAAACCGACATATTATTCAGAAAGTCTGTGACTATGGTTGCTAACATAGACCGCGCCATAGAGGACTGTCGCCTATACTTGTCTGAGCAGGCGCCCTCACGATTTCATGGGTATACTCTGACCCTGGCAGCAGTATCCGCGCCCGTATGCTCGGTCTTGATGATGAGGGAAGAGGTGGATAGTAGACTCATTGGATGATTCATCTGGACAAGGTGCACAAAATTTATAATGAGCATGAGGAGACTCTTACGCTCGTGCAGAAGCCGCGGGCTTCATAAAAGGTCATGCAGGATGGTCATAAGTTGGTTAATGACTATTTGTAGTAGGGTAAAAACTGATCTGGAGAAAAATGAGAAATTGGGTATCCTGGTGAGAATCAAATCTAAACCCTAAACAAATGTACTGCACAAGAGTACTTTAGATTCGAGAGATCAATTTGTACAATTCTGGCATAAACCAAGAAATAGCCATTCCAATCATGCTTCAGTCATAAAATGAAGGAGAAGGGTTGATATTAGGGAGGGAAGCAGAGAAGGTGTTGAGATCAGAATGACGAACTCTGTAAAGTGTAGTTTTTACGACTTGTATCAGAATGTAGAATCTGCTTGCAAAGTGTAAGTTATAAATTCTGGGTGGTTTCTGAATACTTGCGTTGATAACTAACGTTATTGGTTGAAATAGATTAAAAATCTATTTATATAAGTCATATTCGAACACAACGATCTCGTTGGAAATGAGAGTCGTGAATTAGTGGAGATCATGGGTGAATGATGAAAAACCGTATCTTATGGTTATGGGAAGACTGTACGGTTTGTACTCCCACTACTCCTCTACCCGTCACCTATCTGCTATTCCAGACACTTTCTCTTAATGGACGTATTGCACGACGCACGTTGTAAACCGCCAGACCAATACCCTAATGAACATCCCCCAGTTGTGACTTGTTTGATGTCTCGAGTATTTTGGTAGAAAATAACACTTAGTCATGACTAGCATGATTTATATTACTAAGGACGCAAGGTAAAAGCCTTCTCGTATAATTTAATTTACCTAGATGAGGCCCATATGTCTCGAGTAAGTCAAGTCATAAGAATGGGACTTGCTGCGAGTCAGTGTTCAGGAAATAGCATATGGTGCTTTTAGGTTAAATAATTAAATTATTCCTGAAATCGATATTTACGAAAAATCGCTTATAATTGATGCTTGAAAAGTATCGCTGTTATGCAAGCATCTTAAACATAATGGATGCATTAAAAGCATTGTTGTTCATAGACTGTTCAAACCAGTCGCGGATTCCACAGTCTTAAAAAGGAGTATGACCGTCTATATTTGGGCAGCTGCCATGAGCTGTTTGCATAAATTGGGGACGAGATGACCGATCCTTATAGGAGAAGGACGACCGGTAGCCATTATGACATCCCATTGGTTGAGTCAAACTAGATATAAGCCGATTAAATCAGCTCGCCAAGTTGGATGGTTGAGATGATTTGCGGCAGTTTATGTGAATTCGTGAAATTTCGTAATCATAAAATTCAGATGTGAGACCCGTACTAAAACTGCTGTAGAATTCTCATACGAACTCGGATTTTGATGATCCGCCCCTCCATTCTTATCAGAAAAAAATTTCCTATCTCCCATAAGGGAATATTTAGGTTTTGAGCTCGTTTAGAAGGTGAAAACAACCCGACAGTAAAAATATAAGGAAGAATTCATGACGAATTTTGTCAGTTTTCAGCCATGACCTAGCTCGCCTTTTAAGTTGTATCTTTTAGCTCGTTAATCTAATTGATGTGATTTTTTTAGTATGTTATACTAGACATCCATACGAAACCTTTGGCATACAGATCATACTCAAATTATTTACCAATTGCTCCCAAGTAAATAATTATTTTGACCTTTTGGATATCGTCCGACTAAGTTGAAGAGATATGATCGTTCGGTGCGAAACCAAGTTGTCAGTTCAGCTTCGAGTGTTCTTATTGGTCAGAATGGAAGAGGGGTGACATATGAGCACCATTATACATGCTTGTCCGGGCATGGGAGGAGCTAGACTAGTTAGGTTGGCTGGAGTGGAGCAGGTAGGCTATAAGCGATCTGATTGACTGAAATAATAAAGGGGCTCAATATCTAATATGGAGCCTGCTACTTTAAATCGATTTGATTGGTCGGAAGGGAAGAGGGGTGCCAGGTGAACGTCTGGGGAAATGATCGGTCGGTCAGGATAGGCGCCAGTAAAGGGAAACCGCCCGGTCAAGTGGCGCGGTTATGCTCCTTTTGCTACCGCCAGGTTTAGTCGCAACTTCCTCTTTTCCCCAAATTTCGACTCCTGGTAGGATTTTACTCCTACCGGCCCATGGTGTGATGATTTCTAGCTTGCCTGGGTTTTGTTTCGACCAATATGGACCAAGATATATGCTCCGTTTTAAGGCAAAAGACCTTTTTTTTGCGAATTGACACAAAATTAGGTTAAAATTGAATTTTGTGAATTGACACAAAATTAATCAATTTAGGTGAATTTTGTACGTTAACACAAAATTATTAATTTTTTACTCTTGCGAGTAGCGCAACTCTTTTTGGCACAACTTGCGCAGGTACTTTCATGCATATCTTAATTCAGACACTTCGGGAGATTCATGCTACTCAGCTAAGAGTGAATCATTAATCGTCGTGTCATGTCATCATTAAAGGTTCAGCTGGGAACACAACATAAAGTAAATACTCATTACGCTCTATACTAGTGAATAATTCATCTAGGAGCTTGAGTTTCAATACGATAAAATTATAGAATACCTAGGAATATTGCAATATGCATTATTATTATGATAATTTTCGTATATACGGATACTGAGTTTTTCAGTAAATACAATTTGTATATGTATACATATATTTTTTGTATCCAGCCGGGTGAAACTCATAAATATAGCTATACACATACAGGAAGAGATGCATAGGAACTCATCATATTTTGATATATTTTTTAATTCCTTGCGGAATATAGACATATCAAAGTCTACTACTTTTGATGCCGGGTCAGGTAGACAGAATTTTACAATTTTTGTCCGAAACCAAAAACCACCATCAACACTATCCAATATGAGGAAGCGCTTCTGATGATGCATGCCTTGGATGAGGACATTACCCACTGCCTTGCACTGATAGCAGGCTAGCCGTGAGGGAAAGATGTGGGGGTTGATTTTTGGTTCTTGTTTTTGTTTTTTTATTTTTCATGTCTGAACTTTGGGGGCTATGTTTGTGCCTTTTGTATGGTTAGTGTTTGTAGCGATGACTTGTGTAATAACACGGTGTGCGAGGAAACCGCAAATGCAATATAATGTAGAAATATGCACTTTGTCGGTCACAAAGAATGTCCCAAACTTTTAAAGTTGACTTTTCTGATTTCTCTATTTCACAAATTTAACATTAACCTTGAGATAATTGATCAAATTAATGCCAAATTTCCTTCAAATACAATCAATCAAACAAATTAACAAATTAATTTTTTCAAAATCTCCATTACACTGTTCGCAATCGATCAATTTCAGCTGCTCTTTTATTAAAAAAAATAAATAAAATCCATTCTCAGTTCTTAAAATCCAAATCAAGAATTCAATAAAAGATAATTCGACTTCAATTCAATGCCAATAGAACATCGAAGTCCCCATTTAATCTATTGGAACTTTTATTTTAGTCAATGCGAACAAATATTATATTTAGAAATCAAATTCTCTGTAAAAATACAATTCAGGAAAAACTTTCATGAAGAAGACGACGGTCTATGGGCCCGGTTTATCAACAAGTTACTGATATATGAACCGAACCGACCCAACGAGTTTAGAAATATAATTTCTTCTTATGCTTTTGATTGATCAAACACTTAGACCTAATTTTTTTCATATCTTTTTTCAGCATACAACAGTAAAAAGTACCCAATTCTTCAAACTCTGAATCCTTCACAGAATCATAATACACAACTCAGTACCTTAAATCCATGTTCCTTAAACTTAGTTCAATATCCATGAAAATAAAAATCCAACAAATACAATTACTTCATAAAAGAATTAACACCTTACTAATTGATTTATGCATTTGAATGTAATCAATCCAAATGACTGATTAATAGCATCACGAATTAACTACAATATTTTAATTTTATGTGAGAATTTACTACACATGTATCTCATGCAGTAGTTTTTTGCAACACTTGGAAATAATGGGAATTATATTTGAGTTAAATCCAACCGCTAATTACATTAGTACTTCTTAGATATCAATATGCATATTAAGGCAAAGAAAAGAAGAAAATAGTTGCACTATAACATGGTTGTATGATGATTAATCCAACCGGCCATTACACTGGTAAGAATGACCCTTCACTGGTCCATTTCCCCATTATACATTTCTATTCTTGTAGATAGTATCTTACCAGTTAATGTCTATAGAGAGTAATTAGACATACATAATGTTAGTTTTGCTAATATGCATTATGTATTTGTAGTATGCTTCAATATAATGTAGATGTTATTACTTGTGTAATAACATGGTTATTATTATTTTATAACAAGATAAAAAATATAATGTAGAAAAAAAATAACGCAGAAACCAGAAATTTTGTGATCAATCATGCTTATATAGTGTTCTTAGAGATTTATTCAAATGCTAATTATCTAGCATAAATAATGTTTTTCATGGTACATGTACCGGGTATGTGTACCTTAAGACAAATATAGGTTCCAGAACATACATAATTTTTCGGTTTGCGTACCGGCTATGGATACCACACCGTTTACAAAACCAACAGTTCTTTTTCGGTATGCATACCATTCCAGATTCACGAGTTCACAGACTTTTGTGATATGGATACCGGGTATGCGTACCACTAATTCGCTGCTGAACTGTAGCTATGCCGGTACGTGTACTGAGTACATGTACTACGACTCCGGACCTATAACAGTTTTCCCAGTTTGTGAAACTGGTATGTATACTGTATTATATTCAGAATTTCAGTAGTTTTATATTTATCTCTAGATCAATTTGAAACATTCCCAAATAACATCAATGATACATATCATTGTTCCAGGCTATTTTTGAATGATAATCTCGAATCACAATCTAGATTACGAACAATGAATTATTCTTAACCGAAATTCATTAAGTATGACCAAATGTTTACTAAGCTTAGTCATATATATTCAAGTACTAATTACCAAGATAAACTTGACTCGAAATTCTTGATATGCTTACAATAGTCTAATTAATTATGCGACAACGTCTCATAGATAGAAAGATGAATATAACTTGAGAAATATGTGGTTCCGTCTTCACTTACCTTTTGTTTAAGAAGTTATCCAAAAGCTTCGGTTGATCTTCGCCTTCAAACGGTAGAACGTAATGATGACTGCCGTGATGTCCGTTTCTCAACTACACTTCTATCCTAATCCGAGACTTAACTAATTGTAGACTAGAAATCAAGATATAGTTTTGACAACTAAATTTGAAAACAAACTTGAGATAGAAACACTTGTGAGTTCGACTGAGCAATGCTCTAACACTAATGAATTCTCAAACTGATGTATTTGTTGTTCAATTGCAAAAACCTTGCTTGAAGGGTAACCATATATCCATTCGTATTTCAGAAGATGGATATCAGAAAGGCGTTGAAGACTGGAAACATTTTTTGATAAGAAGATTTTTAAAGGGGTTTATTTCTCCCAAACCCATTGATTTATAGAAACAAACTAAAGTTTATATGTCAAGAGGATATTCGTTGAAGTTTATCTTAATTAGGTAATTAAAGGTTTCTTCTGCTTCTTGTTTGCGCCTGAAGTTTTTCATATTTGATCATATGAAGCAGTGCAAATGCTAGGTATTGTTCATCTTCGGACATGGGTATTTGGAGAAAGAAAACTTTGTTAAAATTTCTAGCGTCTTTGTTTCACTCTCCCGTGAGAGTTGATGACGCAACGTTAACAAAACTTTTTTTTTCCACTTTGCTCATGTATTGGTCAAGTTAGATTTAGCTGAGACTCCGGATGAGAAAATATATATGGAGAGATATGGTTTTTCATTTTTGGCTCAATTAATTGACACATGAAAACATTGCCTGCAAAATCGCCATGTGAAAGCAAATGTTTTTGGAGAATGTAAAAAAAGAGCTGGATAAGGGATTATTGTAAATTTTGTCAAGGAAGCAAACCCAAAGAAGAACACATACATTTCGTAAAATTCTAAGGTGTTAAAGTTGCATTAGTCAATGGGAAATTGAGTACCACAATTAATGAGGAGATTTGACTCAATGGAGTTAGTACTTCATCTAATACGTAGGGTACCACTTACAAAGTATTGATACCATGGACGTTAGTACTTTGGATGATAACAATACTACTTCTAGTCAGTAAAAAGGAAACATCGAAGTTCTAGCAAATTCTTCTAATATTAATTACTTGAATGACAGTAGAGGTATGAGCACAACCGGCAGTGTTGAAACGAACATGGAGTTGGTTATTTATAGCTTGAGTCTTCAAATAAAGGTATAGGTATTTTCTTTACTTACATGATTTTTTTTTAGAGTTGGTTTTAATTTGATAATTCCTGGCGTAAATCTTCCGGCCTTCAAATGTCTCAAGTAATATGTGTAGAAGTCCAAATTTGTGCTTCGGAATCAAGTTTTGTCATGCTCCAAATATATTTGTTACATCGATTGATCGGTTTAACCTGCAAGCTAATGTTGGTATGTGAAGTTTTTTTAGATTCCAAAACTTGCGCTTGAACTACTTGCTAAACTCAGATTTTATAATAGGTTAAACTTATGTTGTAGAGGTCAGGATAGAATATATACTTTATTTTACTCCTGAAGAATTGGAAAAAAAGGACTTGAGATCCCGTCGTAAAGGTAAGTAATTAAAGATTTGATTTCGTTCTATGGTTTTTGTCCTATCTATCTATATCTGTGAAAGAAACAAAGTATTAATTAAAAAGTAAAGTTATGACTTTGATACGAGAAACTTGATCATTGAATATGATCAAAGTGTCGAAGGAATAAAATATTTGATTATTGTTCTACTAACTCGGTCACCGTATGGTTTATGAACTAAGGCTTGCTGTTGATGGTGAGTTTTTGAAAAGGACATTTATAATAAATTAGCCTTGATTTAGTTGTATAAATAATCCCTTACCCGACATTTGGATTATTGAGTCTATATCAATATAATTTGTATTCCGCAAGAGAATCAATAAACTATATTTAGTTAACGGACTCAGTAGTCCTAAAGCTATTTTTAATATAATTTGTATTCCGCATGCCAAATTTCAGGGCTTCCCCAGAAGAAACCTTGTTATTTCACGTACGCTAATATATACACCTTTTATGTTGTATGAATGACATAACTTGTATTCAGAATAGGATTTAACACCATTCTTGAATTAATATGCTGCTGATGGTATCATATTTAATACATAGTCATATCAGTATCGTCTCAAGTCGCAAACTCCCACGGCTGAGTTCCTTGAACATATTATAGCGGCACTATCATATTCCAATTTACGTCAGAATAACATTAAAACTTTAAATCTAGATTTGGCATACTGCCATGAATTCAAACCCAAGCTCATAGCCATATGATGATCAAATCATGATTGATGGCCTAATAATTACGGTGCACTGGCTAAGCATAGCCAAGCCCATAACATATATTGCGTGCCCTATGACATCTTGGCTAGACATAGCCAAGGCCACAATACAGTTGTTATAGCTCATAATGCTACAACTAAGACAAGAATTGATTAATGGCCTAGTTGGAATCATCTCAAAGCAGCCGTCAAATCCATAGCATTGACTAACACAATTTGGCAAAATATGGCATGTAGCATACCCACCATTGCGCTAGCATAAGTCGCACACTATTTCCGTCCTTGGTAGCTTTGACAAAGGCCATGGCACGATCCCACGCAATCATTGCACACACCATCACACACCATCATTTCGCGCCATTCCCGGCCATGGCACGTAGCCTGCACCATTCTCGGCCTTGGAAACTTAGGCCAAGGCTATGGCACGTAGCCGCGCGATCATTACACACACCATCGCGCACCATCATTGCGCGCCATTTCTGGCCATGGCATGTATCCGTGCGATATTCTCAGCCTTGGAAGCTTAGGCCAAGGCCATGGCACGTAGCCGCGCGATCATTGCGCACACCATCGTGCACCATCATTACGAGCAATCATTGCGCGCTATTATTGGCAACCTAGGCCAAGGACACATCACGTTGGGCCACGACCTTGCCGTGCGACTTTCATGGCCTTGGAAGCCTAGGCCAAGACCACAACACGATGCAGTGCGACTTTCACGACCTCGACAGAAGGCCATGGCCATAGCACGTTGTCGTGCGACTTTCAAGGCCTTGGAAGCTTAGGCCACGGTCATGGCACGTAACCATGCGTCATTCTCGACCATTGTAACTGAGGCTAAGGCCATGGGAAGACTCTATGCACTATTTTCGGCCTAAACATATGACATATCAATGGCTACGATTTAGCCTAACTAAGATGAGATCTAAGATTCATCAAAAACACCTAAGAAATATCAAAATATATCACATGGGGGGATTCTTCATGGGGTATTGGTCTGGTGGTCTACGACAACATGCGGCGTGGCAACACCCCATGTGAAAAGTTAGAGTAGTCGTGACAGTTGCAAGCGGTTAGAGAGATTATGGATTCGTGAGAAAAGGAGTTTCCATAAACTTCCCTAGTTTATCTCACACGTTCCCATATTCTCCATCTTTCCACAACCTCACTACCTC
This sequence comes from Papaver somniferum, assembly GCF_003573695.1. Lineage (NCBI taxonomy): Eukaryota > Viridiplantae > Streptophyta > Magnoliopsida > Ranunculales > Papaveraceae > Papaver > Papaver somniferum. The sequence continues at coordinate 114,709,603 of NC_039358.1, forward strand.
CACTACTCAGGAGATTGACATTGCGTATTCTAAACTAATATAAATAGGTCACTTAGCCTATTTAGAAGACAGAACAAGCTTTCATACCTAAAGTCTAAACTAATATAAATAGGTCACTTAGCCTATCCAGAAGACAGAATAAGCTTTCATACCTAAAAGCTCTGTATTCTTCATAGTTTTCAATACCAACACAGACAATTCAATACCATTGCCAATTTCTCAAACTTTTCTGATTCCC
>NC_039358.1:114710126-114715009 GCF_003573695.1 Papaver somniferum
CCCCCCCCCCCCCCCCCCCCCAAAGATCAACCCATCTTCCTTTCCATCGTGACCGAAGCAGGACGAAACTGCTACTATCTTGGTTTATGCTTGTCCTGTTCGATTTTGATTTTCAAACCTAAACAGAAAGTACCAAAACGGTGCGTTTGTTTAACCTGAAAGTAATTTTCAGGTACGAACACCTGCTTAACTTTCGAACAACCCATGGCAGGACAAGATAGGATATTTAGTCATCATTGTTGAACTCTCTAATAGAAATAAGTAATTTTCAGAATTTGTATGATTTCCAAAAGTGGATAACAAAGCAAAGAACATTGCTCGTTGACGTATTTTTGGAAGCTAAGCCCATTAACTTTCACAATCAAAGTAGTGAACGTGTTTTAGTGGTTGGTGCCGTGATGCCATGCTTTTGGAAACTAGTCACAAAAACTCCATTTACCAGAATTGTCTAAAAAGTATTAATGGTACACGTTATAATTGAATTAGTTATGGATAAAGTCGTGTGAAATCTAAGTGATCTAAGGGTATCATAGGTTAGAAGAATGTAGCAAGGTCACCTAAGTCAAATATATAATTTCAAGTAACAGTTTCCAAACAATAGAAATGCTGGTTTCAAAACAACCAAAACCAAAACCAAAGCTCTTGTCCAGTAGCAAGTACCAGGTCGAGAAGAGATAATATCGCGTAACGATAGGTCTCTCCATATATGCCGCGAAGTTTTTACACCGGCTGCCAGTACGCCGAGACGCAACCCACCCGAGGATAGGGAAAAATCCTTGACACATTCCGTGTCTTGTTCGGTTTCGGTACAGAGGGTGTAGTGGTCGATCACTTCCATGGGATTACGCATTCGCAACCATTTAGGTGATGGGTCCACGTACTCCATGTCCCGGCTGCAGGGCTACGAGGTGATTCCCCTTCACGATCCTGCGAGATGCAGAGCTACTGAGGGATGCCCCCTTTCAAAATTCTGCCAAGGAGGTTTACTGGTTCGCGGTTTGCACAGTCCTACTAAGAGAGAAAGCTTCTAACAAAAAATCAAAAGGTATAGAAGGGTCTAGCCACACAACTCAAGTACATACCTCTTTCACGTTGATCCTGCCCTCCACGATGTTCTGTCGAGCGCCAACTCTCTCTCCAAGCCTCGGTCCTTCAGATCCCGTTTAATCAGTTCATCCCAGGTTAATTTCGGTCGTCCTCGTTTCTTCATTCTCCCTTCGGCTCGTCCGATGCGTCCTACTCGTACCGAGGCCTCAGGTGGTCTCTGTTGGAGATGCCCGAACCAACGCAGCCGGTGTTGCGTGAGTATCCTCTTCATCGGTGCTACCCCAAGCTTCCCTTGAATAAAGTCATTTCGGATCTTATCGTGTCTTGTCAGCCCGCAAGACCATCGTAGCATCCTCATTTCCGCCACCTGTATCCTTAGAGTGTGTGGGGTTGTTGTTGGCCAGCACTCCGCCCCGTATAGAAGTGCGGGACGGATTGCCGTCTTGTAGAACTTCCCCTTCAGTTTAGTTGGTATCTTACGATCACAAAGGACTCCCTTTGCAAGTCTCCATTTGGTCCATCCTGAGTTGATTCTGTGTCGGATGTCCTCGTCTATGTTTTCGTTACTCTGGATCATAGATCCCAAATAACGGAAGGACTCTTTCTTGGGTACGATCTGACCATCTAACCGCAGTTCTCCCTAGTCTGTTTCTGTTCCGTCGAAGTCGCACTCCAGGTACTCAGTCTTGGTTCTGCTAAGTCTGAAGCCCTTCGATTCCAGTGTCTGTCGCCACCACTCCAGTTTCTGTTTTACATCTTGTTTCGTTTCCCCAATGAGGGAGACATCATCCGCAAAGAGCATACACCAGGGTATCTCTCCCTGAATGTCCTTCGTGACTTGGTCCAAAACCAGCGCGAATAGGTACGGGCTCAAGGCCGACCTTGGTGTAGTCTAATCTTGATGGGGAAGTCATCCGAGACATCGTCGCACGTATGGACCCCTGTGACAGCTCCCTCATACATATCCTTAATGAGGGATATATACTTTGTTGGGACCCTTTTCTGTTCGAGTGCCCACCACATTACCTCCCGAGGGACTCTGTCATAATCCTTCTCAAGGTCAATGAATACCATATGCAGATTTTGCATTCGTTCCCGATAGCACTCCATTAGTTGTCTAACCAGGAAGATCGCTTCGGTAGTTAATCTCCCCGGCATAAACCCAAACTGATTGTTGGTGATGCTAGTTTTCCCTCGTAGCCTCCGATCGATGATTCGTTCCCACAATTTCATCGTGTGGCTCATAAGTTTGATGCCTCTGTAATTAGAACAGTTTTGAATATCCCCCTTATTCTTAAAGATCGAGACAATGACGCTTCTTCGCCACTCCTGCGGCATCCTGTTCGACCGACAAATACTATTGAAGATTTTGGTCAGCCAAGCAATTCCTTCCTCCCCAATGCATTTCCATACCTCCAAGGGGATGTTATCAGGTCCTAGTGCCTTCCCACGCTTGGAATCTTTAATGGCCTGTAATACCTCACATTCGAGGATGGTTGGGACGTCTTCCTCCTGTGGCGCTACCGTAATGCTGGAACCCACCAGGTTTACTGACGGGTTACAGGCTTCCGCATTGAAAAGGTCATCAAAATAGTCCTTCCATCGGGTTTTAATCTCTGCGTCCTCTACTAAAACTCGCCCATCTGCGCCTTTAATGCACTTAACCTGGGTAATGTCTCGTCTTTTCTTTTCCCGCAACCGAGCAATCTTGTAGATTTCCTTATCCCCTTCAACTGTGTCAAGTTTTTGGTAGAAGTCTTTATATGCCCTACCTTTCGCTTGTGCGACCATACGTTTATCATGGTATTTCACCACCTTATACTTCCTTTGGTTTTCTTCATTGTCGAGGGCCAGCAATTCCTTGTAGCGCTCTTTCTTATCTTTAATGGACTGCTGCACCTCCAGGGACCACCACCAGGTATCTTTCGGATCGACTATACCATTTTCTTTAGATTCACCCAGCACTTCTACCGCTAATCGTCGGATCCGATTTGCAGTTTCATTCCACATGTGCTCCGCATCTCCGTCTTCACAGAGCACGCCTTCAGAGAGTGCCTTAGCGTTGAAAGACCGTGTTGTGTCTTCCTTGAGGTTCCACCACCTGGTTCTTGGTGAGAAGGTGATTCTTTTTCGAACGTCGACTCCCGTCTGGATATAAAAGTCCGCCACTACCAATCTATGTTGGATGACCACTGATTCATGCAATATGACCCTGCAGTTTGTGCAATCCTCTTTATCCTCTCTTCTTGCGAGGATGTAGTCAATTTGGGTCATGCGTTGGGCACACTTATATGTCACCAAGTGTTTTTCTTCTTTTTTTTAAAAAATTAATCGTAATCATGAGGTCATAGGCAGCTGCGAAGTTCAGGATATCGTCACCCGCTTGGTTTTTGCTTCCGTAGCCAAATCCTCCATGTACTGTAGTGTACCCTACTCCGCTTGATCCAACATGACCATTTAGGTCTCCTCCAATGAATAGCTTTTCAGTCGGTGGTACGCTACTCATCATATTATCCAGTGCTTCCCAATAATCTGACTTGGCGGCCTCGGAGGACCGTTCTTGAGGCGCATAGGCACTAATAACATTCAGGAACACCTTTCCTAGCAAGAGTCGTATAAGGATTAGTATGTCTCTGCTTCTGCGAACTTCTACGACTTTACTCACTAGGTTTTTGTTTAGAATGATGCCAACGCCATTTTTCTTCTCTTTGGCTGAGCCTGAGAGCCAGAGATTTGAGCCCTTCCCTTCTATCTCCTCGGCGCTGGAACCTATGAATTTCGTCTCCTAAATACATAGTATATCTACTTTTCTTGCGCGTATTGCCTCTATCAGTTCCCTACGTCTTCCGTTTAGCGAACCAATATTCCAGGTACCCAATCGGAACTTTGTCTTCTCGACTACCGTCCTTACCCCTCGCCCCCGTCGCGGTGCAAGCTAGGACCCTGTACTATTCCTATTACACACCATGTCCGGGCGCCGACATGATGTAACTAACTTCCTTGCCCCCCGCAGCCGTCTATGCGGGGACCCTGTACTATTCGTATTACACATCCTGTCAGGGCGCCGACAGTCTGTAGCCCTTGCTAAATTTATACACCCGTCCGGGATCCGACTAGGCGCGTCGTTACTGCATGGACGCGCCCACGTTTTATCTTTAGTTTGTGAATTCACGAGGGTGTTTGATGGATTTGACATTGGCTTCGTCATTACCAACCACTCGCTCCTTTAATCCTGACTGGAGTACAGGCTGTGCAGGGAGAATACACAGGTGGAGCAGATTGGCGCTTTCAACACCGGGGATTGGAGTGCTCTCCAAGCCATAGCCGTGACAAGTCTCCCTTCTTATCACTTGGCTGGATTCGCCATAATCCAGTTTAGGGAAGGTGTTAGTCAGTTCCCTAGCGGGTTCAAGTTCAGTCCTTTGGTCCGTATCATTGGATACTTCGGACCCAAAACATAGGGTAGGTGTTAGTAAATCCCTCAGTGAGTTCATCCACCTGCCAGGGCTATACAGAGGCGACCTGTTCACATGCTTTTAAGGGGGATCGACCTGATCGTAGAACTTGTAAGGGGAATGGACCTGTTTGCATAATTGTCAGGGGAATCGACCTGTTTGCATGCCTGTAAGGGGGATCGACCTGTTCTCATACTTGTAAGGGGGATCGACCTGTTCTCATACTTGTAAGGGGGATCGACCTGTTCGCGTACTTGTAAGGGGGATCGGCCTGTTCGCATACTTGTAAGGGGTATCGACCTGTTCGTATACTTGTAAGGGGTATCGACCTTTTCGTATACTAATAAAGGGGGCGACCTGTTCGTATACTTGTAAGGGGGG
>NC_039358.1:114715239-114731170 GCF_003573695.1 Papaver somniferum
CCTGAAAATGGGTCGACCTGTTCGCCTACTTGTAAGGGGGAACGACCTTGTGTTGGAAAACGATTAATAAAAAATAATTTTTAAAAGTTTTAATAAAAATTATAATTTATTGTTTTCTTTTATGAATGAAACTTATTAGTCCCACATTGTGGATTTTCCAATTTTTAGTAGTTTTAAGAAACTATATAAACCTTTTAGTCCCACATCGGGGAGTTTTTCTTCTTAAGTTGTATTTGTCAATTATATAAACAAATTCACTACTTTTGTAAAATCTATGGGAAAATGATTGCTCTATATTTAGAGGGACCCCTAAGAGAAAAAACATTTTATATTGAGTGTTCGAGATTTTCCTTTATGGTTTTTTCGGAGTTGCCAAGTTCAAGTTGAGCATCTACTACATATGCTAGTAGTAGGTGTAGTAGGGTGTTTTATCATGGAGATATCCATCCTGTGAGGGCTATAGCATCACTCTTGAGTGTAGCCGGGCGCTAATGTCTTAAGAGCAACGTGTTGAACACGTGACTCACTCTGTTTTTCCAAAGTTTTGCTTTGTTGCTGTTGCGGAGATATGGGGAGCTCGTCCGTTTCATCAAATCGATCACTTCCATTATAAATGAGCTAAGTATCAATAACTTTGCCTTATTTGATTTTTCCTTGTTTTTGATTATTGCATCCAACAATCTTAAGACATTATAATTTGTAATAATCGAAATTGGTTGGTTGGTTTGTGAATCATGGATGTTAATTGTGTAGTGAAAAACAAAAACGAATTTTTGGTCATCTGTAGAGTTTCGAGTTTATCTCTTAACCTAGAAGGAATTTCGATGAACCCTTTTGACACAACGTAGTAGACATCCTGACAGTTACCCACCTAAAATTTCAGAATTTTTGGAGTTGTAAAAGTATTTTTTTTTTATATTTTACAAAACAGAGAAACGTTCCTAAAAATTTCTGACGGGAAAATTTTTGTTGTTAACTAAAGTAGTTTTTATGGGGTAACCATGAGTTTTTTGATATGGTGGTTCAAACGAAGTTTATAAATCTAGATATTATCTTCAAAACTCATATTTTATCTGAACTAAGGTTTGTGAGATGTGGTGTATTAGGTGATTGGGAAATTACCGTGTCCGTGGTCAGAGTATAAACGAAGTTTGTGACATGAAATTGAAAAGGAACATGGCTACCAGGCGCATGTGGATGAACACAAGTCTTCCAAAGTTGACAAAGGTGAGGACATCAAACACAACTCTAAGCATAGTCTTCATAAGAAAGGTATGTTTCGTAAAACTGAATCCGGAATTTCTTTAATTAAGGGTGATTGTTATGTTTGTAAAATTCCTGGCCATACGACAGTAAAGTGTAGACAACATAAAACCTTAATAAGTAGAAAGTTAATGCTAATTTAGTTGAAACAAATTATAACGAGTTCATTGACATGATGTCGGAAGTTATTTTAATAACCAATGTGAGAGACTGGTGGGTGGACTCTGGAGCCACTAAGTATGTTTGTTGAAACAGAGACCTGTTCACCTCTTATGAGAGGATAAGGGATGTCGAGAAACTCTATATGAGTAACTCATCTACGACAGAGGTTGCATAAAAGGGAAAGGTCGAGCATAATCTCATATCTTTAGTATTCTCACACTGAATGAAGTTTTCATATTCCGAGCATATGAAAAAATCTTGTATCTTGTTCTCTTGAAGATGGTGAAAGATTGAAGATCTTAATTAAATGTGGAAAACTTTTTATAACTAAGGTCATTGATTTTTAGGCAACAGTTATAGGACTTAGGGTCTATATAAGTTTAAAGGAAAATCTGATGAAGTAAACATAGTTGATTCTTGTGCTTTCTTTTGTGTGTCTTTGAATGTTTTGCATGGTAGATTTGGAACCGTAAAATTATAAGTCAATGCATAAACTGCCTAGCATAGGCTACGTACCCAAATTTAGTTTGGATCTTGAACACAAAAGTGAAATGAATATGCTATAAAATCTTTTAACACAAATTTTCAGAGTAATTCTAAGCCCTTAGAATTAATTCAGTTTGGCCTAGTTGACATGAGTTCAACCCAAAACCACTATGGTAAAAGATGGTTTATAACTTTCGTGGATGATTGTACGAGGTACTATCTTGTATACTTTCTTAGGGATAAGGATGATGCCTTAGAAGCCTTAAGATGTATAAACTTGAAGTTCAAAACCAATTAGAAGCCTTGAACATAACAACTGTATCCTTAAGAATATGATAATTGCCATGTTGATTAGTTCAGGATTACCTGCAGCCTTGTGGGGGGAGGCAGTCCTCTTAACTAGTATATCCTGAATATAGTACCCTTAAGGATCAGATGAAACTCCATATGATTTATGGAAAAGTAGATGACCTTCTTATGAATGCGTCAAAGTGTGGGGGTATTTGACTAAGATTGTCATTCCTCTTCCGAAAAGAACTAGATAGAAACCAAAAATGTTGATTGTGTCTTCATATAGGATATGCTGAGTATACTTCTACATATATATTTTTGGTTGTGTGTTCTGATTTTTCATACTTTGGTGTGATTTTTCTGACTTTGTTGTGAATACTATTACATAATCTAGGGATGTTGAGTTCTTTGAACATGTTTATTCTTAAAGCTGTACCTCATTAGAGATGTGTTGTTGATCCCCAAGATTTATTTTCAAATAGTCAGAACTTATCTTAAAGGAAGATGAAGTTAAGGTTGAGCCTAAGATAAGTAAAAAAATTAGACTTGAGACTTCTTATGAAGCCGACTTCATAACATGCGTAGCTTAGTCTAAACCTTGGACTTGTAAAGAAGCCTTGATATCTACTGAAACCACATTCTGGTAAGAAGCTTCATTTAGTGAAATGGACTCAGTCCGTCGGAACCTGACTTGGGAGGTTTCTAGTTTACCTCCAGAGAGTAAGACCATGAGATGTAAATGAGTCTTTAAGAGGAAACATTAGGTATATGGAACCGTGGAAAAATATTAGGCTAAGTTGGTAGCTAAAGGTTATAAACTAAAAGAAGGTGTATATTTCCTTGATTCTTATTCACATGTGACGAGATTTACTTCTGTTGAGATGCTAATTGTTATTGTTGTCATAAACAAATTAGAGATACATCAGATGGATGTTAAGACATCTTTTCTAAAATCGTGAATTAGATAGAGAATTTACATAGACCAACCTGAGGACTTTGTAGTGAAAGGTTATGATGACAAAGTTTGTAAGTTGAACAAAATTTTGTATTGTTTATAAAATAAGCACGTAAACAGTGACATGGAAAATTTGATCATGTGATAATGTGTAGTGGATTTAAGTTAATGAATCTGACAAGTATATTTACAAGTAACTTGTTAAGGATGCCTGTGTGATTGTATGCTTGTATGTTGATGATATGCTTATACTTGATACAAACATAGATGTGATTATTTCCACTAAAAACATGCGCTGAATGAGAACGTTGACTTGAAAGACTTGGGCCCTGTTGATGTAATCTTAGGTATGAGGATTAGAAAAAAATCTAACATACGTAGTCTTAGTCATTCTCATTATGTTGAATTTGTACTTAAGAGATATAATCAGTGTGATTGTAAAACTGCTTGTACTCCGTACGATTATTCTTGTAGACTCAAGAAAAAAGGGGTAATGAAGTATCTTATCTTGAATACTCAAGATTTATAGGATGTCTGATGAATTTAATGAACTGTAAGAGTCCATACATTGCCTATATTGTGAGTAAGTTAAGTAGATATAATTGTAGTCCAGAGCAATAGCATTCAGATGCACTGAGTAGAGTATTATGGTACCTAAAATACTCTATTACCTTTTATTTAATTTATGAAAGGTATATTGTTGTCCTTGAGGGACTTTGTGATGTAAATTGGATAGTTGACTCAGAGGAGTCTAAGTCTACGAGTGGATATGTTTCTCTCTAGCATGAGGGTTTGTTTTTGGAAGATTTACAAACAAACATATATTGCTCAATTCAATATGGAATCTGAGAGTATTGAGTTAGATAAAGCAAGAGAGGGGGCCGAGTGCCTAAGATGCTTTTTAGAAGACATTTCATTCTGGCATAGGCATGTGCCAGCTATATCTATACATTGTGTTAGCCAAGCTATAATAGCTAAAGCTGAAAATAACTAATCTCAATCGGCGTTATTTCCATTGATTGGATAAAGTCCAAGGAGAATATCGCGCAACCTTTGACGAAAGGTTTATCCCAAGAGATAGTTCGAAATGCATCGAGGGGGAAGGGGCTTAAGCTCATAAATTAAACTTGCCATGAAGGATACTCAACCTTACTGACTGGAGATCCCAAGATCAAGGTTTCGAATGAGACAACTAATTTGTGGTGGGTAAAGGTAAACACTATCAGAGAATTTTATTCTCTGTCCCTTCCCTATGGTGTAGATGTGATACTGTGCTGCATGTGAAGGATGACTTTTAAGAAGTCTTAATGAGTTCTATAGTTTCAATTTAAGACTGAAGTGGGGTGTAGCAGTGACACTCTTTATGGAAACTCACCTATCTGAATGAGGAAGTGGGCCACTTCCTATGAGAATATGAGCTTTGATTCTCTAGAGCATTCTGAGAAACAGGATATGTCCAGGGCCAAATTGGACAAAAAGGCACGAGCTTGGCAGCAACCTTGGAGATATCACCAGTGGTTGTTATCGCGAATTACATCAAATGCTAGCAGTTCAAGACATAGCTCACTGTCTCTAGCAAGTAATTACGGTAATATCTCACTAAGCAAAGGTTCAAGACCTCATGGACACCTCTGCCTAAAATGGTATTTCCTGCGCTTTTTATGTGATTTTCGTTTTGATGGTGTTGGTATTACTGGAACTTAGGACCTAAAGGTCACTAAGGGTTCACTAGTTCATGCTTTTTCACTTTGGTGAAAGATACCTATAGTCTCACCATGTGAGAACTAAAGATGAAAGCTCTCAATACTATTATGATTTGTGCAATCCATAGTATGACCCTGGGGTCAACACACTTTTGTGTGAGTGAGAGGACGTAGAAATGACTAGTATGTTTTCAACACTTGCACGATCAGTCTGTTTGGATCGTGAGATTGGGATGTTGATTTACAAAGATCTATCTGTGTTTTCATGTTTTATTGAGTTTTCATTCATGTGGGGGATTGTTGGAAAACGATTAATAAAAATAATTTTTAAAAGTTTTAATAAAAATTATAATTTATTGTTTTCTTTTATGAATGAAACTTATTAGTCCCACATTGTGGATTTTCCAATTTTTAGTAGTTTTAAGAAACTATATAAACCTTTTAGTCCCACATCGGGGAGTTTTTCTTCTTAAGTTGTATTTGTCAATTATATAAACAAATTCACTACTTTTGTAAAATCTATGGGAAAGGGATTGCTCTATATTTAGAGGGACCCCTAAGAGAAAAAACATTTTATATTGAGTGTTCGAGATTTTCCTTTATGGTTTTTTCGGAGTTGCCAAGTTCAAGTTGAGCATCTACTACATATGGTAGTAGTAGGTGTAGTAGGGTGTTTTATCCTGGAGATATCCATCCTGTGAGGGCTATAGCATCACTCTTGAGTGTAGCCGGGCGCTAATGTCTTAAGAGCAACGTGTTGAACACGTAACTCACTCTGTTTTTCCAAAGTTTTGCTTTGTTGCTGTTGCGGAGATATGGGGAGCTCGTCCATTTCATCAAATCGATCACTTCCATTATAAATGAGCTAAGTATCAATAACTTTGCCTTATTTTATTTTTCCTTGTTTTTGATTATTGCATCCAACACCTTGTTCGCATTTTGATGGTATATCTGGCTTATCGTTCGTCGCCTAAGGCAGAGAGCCAACCAGCACTTGATGCCCCGGATACTACTCATACGGCAACACGTATTGTCCACCAGTCAACGGCAGTCTATAGTAGAATAAGCAACTCGCGCTAATTAAGGGGAGAGGCACGGAAACTAGAGCATTGTCATTCTAGGTGGACACGCTGAGCGTGCAATGATCTATCCACATCACGATGAAATTTTCGAACATTACCCGGGCCTGTTGACCAAGGCTATATACTCGTTGAATACATCAATGTAGTGCGCGTGCGGCCCAGAACATCTAAGGGCATCACATACCTGGTTTCAAAACAGCCATCGTCTCGAAACTATACGTAGGTGAGGATGAGAAAATTGTTCTAGAGGGAAAAAATCAGTTACTAATTAATTTATATTTGGAACAAAATTAGCATCAAGAATAAGATAGTGACTTTCAATTTTTATTTCAATAAAAACATGATAAAATATTACATTGGAGATATAATAGACAATTGCTAGTACGTACAATTACTCTATCTACCTTTGATAGTAATGATTGTGAAGTGTGTATAAGACCCGATGGATGGATCAATTTTTAGGGGTTTTAGCTGAATGTCCCACCCCAGGACTGTGCCCTGGAGTTGTTGGTCGGAATTCTTTCTCCTTGTAATCAGCTTCCACATTACGAATACCACTGTTATCACCCGTACCACTACCATCATTTGTCATGGTGGAGGTAAGATCACGGCGGTATTGTACCTGGTTACTGCTCATCCTCCTAGTGATCAAGACCATTGTATCCTTGACCGCGTCCTCCATGGCCTGCGTCACTACTCTCTTGGTGTTCATATCACTGACGTCAATCAGCGTATCACGCTCAACATCAGTAGTAGTAGCAGTAATACCAACGGTGGTGGTGCATTTCTGCATACTGCACTCTAGTTTCTTAGAATCTCTTGATGTCGATGACTTCAAATTCCTACTAGCCTCCACAGATAGAAATTCATGATGGGAGAAAAACATTACAAGAAGAATTGAAACAAGTACACAGTTATTAATTAAGCAAAAAATCATATTATTAATGCTAACCATAACTAAGAGGCTGATTATATGTCTGTGTATATCTCTAAATTAACGATTAACTAATTAAGAGCTAAACTGAATTACTATAAGAATATACAGTAAGTACAAGAGATTGGCACAATAAGAATACACTTGCACTCTTCTCTGCCTTACTATTTATAGACTTCAAGTTGATGCTAATGAACTTAAAAATTGTAATTATTCATCAATGTGTAAGTTTGACTCACTACTCAACCGCTCATTAGTACTCACCCATGTTCTACGGATGATTAGTTTAAGCACATAAATGCTATCCTTGAAAACAAAGTGATAATTAAATTAAATGTAATTATGGGCTCAAGATTTAATGGAGTATCTCTTCTCAAATCCTGCATGTCCCATGCAATAACTTTTCTTTTGAATTGTTTTTGGCTCGTCTTTATTTTCTTAGGGTATTAAAATTGATATGAGCTAGATTAGCTATAGGCACAGCTAGCTTCAACCCTTCAACAGTATTATTTCTGAGGAAGAACTGTGTATATTATATACTTATGATGATATAATATGTGTACCTCAGTTACATTGTAAATCATAAGCTTCAGCTCTAATCCATAGACAATCACTTGCGGTTTGAGGTATGCAAATGCATGTTTTGGCTTTTCCATGACACGAAGGGTTGGGGTTAATTTAGTGATTTAAGGTGTAATTTTGAAGCGTTTGATGAGTTGTTGCTGTTTTGTACTGAGAGATGCTTTTTTAATAACTGCACAAGGAACTTGGGACTCTTCAGGAACATACGTAGTATTGTTCATCATTCACATTTGTAGTCCAAAATGTCTTACGATTTCTCAAGAGAGCTTTTCTCTTTTTATGTTACGGTTTAAGTTGTTGGACAGCGCTTTCGGTTATGTGGGCGAGTAGTCGCTCAGGTTTTTTTTTACGTAAGTACTCTACCTTTTTCAGAAAGATCGAGAAATACTGGATGATGATTTTATTTTGGAATGATGATCTCACGCAAAAACCATGCTAATATGAATTTGGTCTAGAAATCTTAATGCAGAGGAAGCAATAATTACTTACTAAAGAGAGAGAGAGAACTGACTCAGATGAGAGTACTCCAGGTAAACAACTACTCGTATATCATTTAGAATACGAGTACAATATATTCTCATGTTTGACTTCCTCGTATATTTTACCAGGTGAGCAAGAGATCCAAGGAAACAATGTCTGTTCCTTTCTTCTCTTCTCGATGAGGGTGCTTTGTCTACTACGACAACGTACCATCAATGAGCTCGTATGTACTGCCCACACCTCCAGTTTTATGCTCAGAGCCTCAACCTCCGATCCTCAGTTTTTCCTATATTAATACTTTTGCTATGCAGTTAGCATCTGTCATGATTGTATTCACAGACTACTTGATTTGAAGTAAGCAAAACTTTGTAATTAGAAGTTAGATATGCTGAGAATATAGATTAAGGTTCATTTGCGTAAACATCTTAGATTCAGGAAGATAACGTCATGCTGAGATATGACAATGGTTCTGTACCACATAGACGACGAAAAACTACGGCTAGATTTAGTTATTGCCCGTTTTTTACTTTATAAAATAAAAACAGAAGTAAACTAAACATTTGGATACTCCAAATTGGGTTTGATGGGATGTAATGTATACACATTTTTTAATACATAATGACTTAACTTTGTGTTGATGGTCCTCATAAATTTAGAGCTAAATAATTAACAAATGACCTTTTGAAGTCGACAAATATAAGTGAAAGTTTGTTGGCAAATTAATTTTAATAATACATTTCAACTACCTTTGGTGGAAATATTGTTAAAGTCTCAATTAAAGTTCAGATTTTGATTCTTTTTTGTTGGAAGAAGAAGACTTGGACTTGAGCAGAACCATCAAAATCAAGATCTCCTCAGGTTTAGGGATGATTAGCCCACAATTCTACATATAAATAATAGTTCCAAGTGGTGATTTTTTATTCGTACTATTCTATTTTCTCATTAAAGCTTGATCTTCTCTCTCGCTATAACCTACCTACCTACCCAGGAAGACCATCAAAAACACTTCGTAGTGCTTCCAACTTCTCTTTTGGCGAAACTAGAGATCCTGGAAATGGCAAAAGAAGGAAACCAAGCAGTCTTATAGGAATTGTGATATACATACCCAATCTTTTTTTTGTCCAAATAGAGTGAAGATTATGAAATTTCTCTAATTTCTGTAAATTTCGTCATGTTTATAGAGTCGGGATTCTAGGTAAAAAAGATTTTTTTAAAAAAAGTCATAAGGCCATCCACAATGATGGAAGATTATAGCATTTTTCTATAAATGCACATCCAGCCACAATATTCCCTATGTTACACTCACTCTGTATCACTTATATAGACGGAGTTTTAGATTTTGATTGTCCCACTAAATAGGCGGAACTCCAATTTTAAAATGAGTTTTTCCACATATTACCCTTTAATATACATCACCGTTACCACAATTGAAATAATGTTTCTAGCATCGGAAATTGAATAATAAAATAGGAAAGAGAATGGATATTTATAAAACTAAAAAAGTTTTTTTAATCTAAGAGGTTCTGCATTTTCCACCTATATATGTGGTAGGATGGGAGTAAAAAACTGGACGATCCAAATTCATTTTGGTAGTTTGTCTTCCCTTTTAAGTGGGTTTGGTATACGGACCCAGTCTTACAAGGGTGTATTGGATCAAGATTTATACGGATAAGAATAGATACTAGTTTATCTGAATCTAGTGGATCTATAATGTTTCTTAAAAGAATCATGCAGATTAGATATATAACTTCGGACTATAATGGATTGAGTTAGGATTAATTTAGATTTGTAAAAATCAAAATGAATTACCAAATCGTAATATAGTTGAAAAAAAAAATCAAGGTTATCATGTGGATGTGGGTGGTGGTGGTGGTTGGCGGTCAGTGTTGGTGGGTGATGGTGGTGACTGGCGGTCGGTGTTGGTGGGTGATGGTGGTGATTGGTGATCGATATTGGTGGGTGATGGTGATGGTGGTGGGTGTTGGTGATCGATGTTGGCGGGTGATGGTGGTGGTGGTGGTTGGTGGTCGGTGCTGGTGGTTGGCGGCCGGTGTTAGTGGATGGTGGTGGTGGTCGATGATGGTGGGTGATGGTGGTAGTTGGTGGTTGGTGCTGGTGGGTAATGGTGGCAGTGGTCAGTGCTGATGGGCGGTGGTGGTTGTTGTTTTTGGTGGTGCACTTGCTGGTTGGTGGTGTGTGGTGGTGGTGGTGGTTAATATTGGTGGTAGTGGGTGGTGGTGGTGGAGAAATGTAGCATGCTGTGATAAAAAAAGAAAACTAAAAAATAATAAAAGAATTGTCTATAAGAATCCATAAAATCTACCATCTTCCCGGCCAATCTTTTTTCCAATGAGACGTGTTGAAATGGCATCCTGTTCAATTTCAACTCCAGTAATCATGTGATTACATTCCACATTGTACTTGATGATGTTTGAAATCGTCTTATGATCGATATAGTAGATACCACAACTAACAAGAGTAACAAAGATAAGTTTTTCAAAATCAATATTGTGAATATTAGCATAGAAAATTCTTACCAAATCAGGTGAATATTTTTCAAAATCAAAAAGTTTTCCCCAATTTCGATCTTGAACAGATTTCACATAATCATTATCTTGGACTTCTGGATCAAATCTCTTTTCAGCAGTAAACTCCATTCTTTTGAGAGTTTTGTATTTCTCAAAACATGATTTGTCAACGAATGAAGTGAGTTCATGCTTATATTCTACTTTGTAAGGGAATATGATCCTGTCAATCTCATTGTATCTAACACGATCATCAGGAGATTTGTCATTTCTTGATTTCCTCTTTCTCATATTGTTAGATATATGATAAACCCTAGTTATGGTTCCGAATATTTTCTCCCAAGATGTTTGTGAAAACACCACCAAATAATTTTCTTTTATAAGGAGTGAAGATAACAATTTTCGGAAATAACTAGTCTGAGGAAATCCTTCCAAAATCGGAAACCTTGATTTGTGGGGAAACAAATCCAATTTCACAAGTAGGTCTTTCTTTTGGAAAACCAATTTTTCTTGGACCAGATCTATATTATGGATCAATTTTATACTTATGTCCAAGCGTTTGTTAACTCTATAATTACCAAGAGATAATTTTTGAAATTCATTCAAGAATTCTCTAGTAGAGTTTACAAATGCAACATTGAACATAACAAAATATTTATAAAAAATACCTTTAGAATCATAAATCCAGTAATACTTTAAAAGATCACTTGCTTCATTAAAACAGTTGTGGGGTGTATGAAGCAATCCATTGTTAATAGAATTATTAACGGAAAAATTATTCTTTGTAATATTACAAAGATCCCAAAATCGCAGCCTAATCAGCGATACATTGACAGTTTTAGATCTGAAAATGTGTACATATATATTTGGGTAACCACTCCAAAATATATTTAAGATCCCAGATTTTTCAAGAACAAAATAGTCATGGTTCATACATAGAAAAATCTTATGTGGAATCTTATACATATTCAAAATAAAACATGTCACATAGAAACTTGTATCATTGTTACTAAACTTGTTAGTATACAATACCATGAGATACAATTTTATGACAACCGAGGGATTATGCAAGTCGTTCAAGACATACATAAACTTAATCCCAATTCCTAGTAAATTTAGGAACAAGAGTATCATATACTTCATTCGTGTTTTCCACCAGGAGTCTTTGAAGTAGTCAAATCCTGCTACTACATTAACTGAATCAGTCATTGGATTCAATTCTTATAGGTTGGATCACACCAAACATAGATTGTTAGACCTTTTCGTGTTTGCCTGCTCTAATACCAATAGAAAAGACAAGGGTACCCAAATACACCACAATATTTTATTTATCCACCTATAAGTCCTCTTACCAAAAGTGATCGTCTATGGACAAAGTCGAGACAATGCAACAAACAGGTATGCACATTTTGTGTGATTGTCTATGGATACGAGATCGAGACAATACGACTACCAAAGTGTGATACTTGATAATAGGTTCGGACTGAACCACACTCTATAGGATCACTATCAAGTATATCGGATTTAACGTTTGTGTAAATTACTTTAAATTATATAAACAAATATAATTGAGGAAAACAAAAGTAAATCACACAACAAGATTTTTTTAACGAGGAAAACTGCAAATGCAGAAAAACCCTGGGACCAAGTCCAGAATTGACACTCTCAGAATTAAGCCACCATACAAAATCTAAACCAACTTCGTATAGTTGAGACCAAGCAACTACCCCTAGTTCACTTAGTTTCCTCATTATCCCTGCGCTTCCTACTTCGATGAGTACACACACTGGAACAATTCCTTTGGATCGTATTCCAAACAATAAAGGAACAACAAATATGTTTGATAACAACTCTTTTGATTCTTTAAAGATAAAGATATCTCAAGTCATATGCAAATTCTCTTCCGTTTAATCTAATAAACTGCTTTGCCTGGTTAGATCAATTTAGAGTTAATTAGTATTTGAGTCGTATATTTTAGTACATGTTAGTGTTTGGGTCCTAGGTTTGTTCGTTATAGTGTTTGGGTCCTAGACCTGTTAGTCAAGGCGGTCAAATGGCCAACCAGTTAACGGACTTTAACTTCTGTTAGTCAATTAATTCACACGTTTGCATTATAAATTCTGTTTAAAAAATCGAAGTAGGAAAGATCAGAGTTGATGGGAAGTAGTAAAATGGGAAAATGGAGGAAGGAACAGAGGTGTGTAAGAAGAGGAGAGATGGGTTTGATTTTCATTCATAAGACGATGAAGGGTGGTCGAGTTTTGTTGATTTGCGGACAGAGTTGTGTAAGAAGAGGAGAGAAACCCCTATTAGATTTCAAACCCATAACCGTTATACATTTGGGGATTTAACAAATTGCCCATCACAACAACGAATTTGGGGATTTCTCTAGAGTTTCCTGTTAGAAACTGAAGAAATGAAAATCAATGAAATTTGGGGAGTTTTGCTGCCATTATAAACAAGTTTTCTGCCATTAGTGTAGATTTTCTGTTGATGGTTTGGGGGAATGTATAGTGGCTATTGATGTCTCTTAAAGGCTTATGAATGTTTAGAAATTTCTGGGTTTTTTTTATATGAATTTGCTGGGATTTGTTATAGGCGTTTGCAGAAGATGCATGATTCGTTAATGAACAACACCATTACTAGGTCCTGCTCATCAGTTGTTCGACATAAGTCTTCACCCCTTCTGCATTAGTTTGTACAACCGTGAGTCATGGTTCAGTGTGTGTTTTCTTTTCAACAGGTTAAGAGAATTAATAGGTTAATATAGTCACTGGAAATTTGGTGTGTTTGGTTGCCGAGAAAACATGGAAGAACCTTACTTGCTTCCATGTATTTTAGTCATGAACGGAAGAGATTGAGTGGCCTTATATGACTGAAGTTGAACCCGTTGCAGTTGATCTGAGAGATGGATGCAAGGGATTAAGAGGGAAATATCTTATTTTAGACTAACATTTGCAGTCATCTCGGCACACAGATGTTTCACTAACAGTAAATTCAAAATTTTAAATGAAAATTATTTCACTAGCAGAAGTTAACGAGCGTTAACAGTTTGACCATTTGACTGCTTTGACTAACAGGTCTAGGACCCAAACACTATAACAGACAAACTTAGGACCCAAACACTAACATGTACCAAAATCTACGACCAAAATACTAATTAACTCATCAATTTATCCAATAACTACAAAATAGTCAAGTTTAGATTCACACTCAATCCAAATAAATCTCAAAGAGATATATTGAGAATGTTGATCTCATGCAACTAATCAATCGAATAAATCTGGTTCTAGTTGGATGTCATCCGATCAAGGTTTGTGCACACCAAAGATATGAGAACTAAATCTTCTTCGTCTTCAAATCTTCTTTGATCTTCAATAAACACCTGCACAACACCACTTAAATCTCTTGTGATCAATCACACACGGAACAGAGTCTGTTAACAATGGATTATCATAAGATGTCTTTAGATCTACAAACAGTTCTAAAGATCCCGTTGATGCGTCGATCTAGTTTGAGTGAATCTTATATCAGAAGAGAAGATTCTCAAGAATAAACAAACTAGGTGCAATCAAAGTTTCAACAACCATTAGTCAATCAAATCAATCGAAAACTAATAACACTGCAATTATCTAGTTTCCCACCGGAAACAACAAGAAATGAAGTTTTCCTGGCTCTTAGAATAGTTTGCTAGAAATGCAAACTTACGTATTTATAGACCAAGGATGTTTGAACACCAAGGAATTTCCAAAACCGAAAATATTCTCAAGATATGTAATGAATAGCAAAATTCGGTTTTTCTAATTCCTATAAATGCTTGTAAAAATTTCCGAAATCTCTCAATAGAAAATCTCCAATTAATAAATGCACATTACTAATTTTTATTCTCTAGATATATGCATTTAATTGATGGTAATTAAAGCATATAAAACCAAAAGCCTTAATTAAAAGATTCTCAATTTATTTCGGCACATGATCTCCTTGAGTACTGAGGAATATCTTTGAACAATAAATGATAAGAGTTATTGTACGTGTTCAAAGTATGTTTACATCTTTTCACTTTAAATCCTTATTCATATTTACATGGATTTACATTCTTGGAATCGGTTATACCACACTTCCAAACAAGTTTAGAATTGGTTCACCTGTATTCCAAGATTACTAATGTGATTGATAAAATATCAAATCATATACATGGGTTCAATCGGTTCTACCAATCACTAGTATTGGTTATACCTCAATATGGAAATACTTGTGATCGGTCACACAAGTTACCAGGACCGGTTACGTCAGTTACCAGGATCGGTTACATTAACTACCAGGACCGGTTACCATATTCTCATGGTATTGCTTGTGATCGGTCTCACCAGTTACCAGGATTGGTTACACCAATTACCAGGTCCGGTTACACCAATTACAAGGATCGATTACACTATACTCTGTGATCGGTCACACCAATTACTAGGATCGGTCACACCAATTACATATTGATCATACCATCTCATGTTGATTACTTAGGATCGGTTACACTAATTAATAAAAACTAGTCATACCAAATCATAAGTCAGGCACTTTTGATTAGTTGTACCAAGATACATAACAAAGTTACGATCGGTTCTACCATCTCATACATATTGGTAATCCAAAGATTTGCAATGAATAGCCGTACCAATAAGCCTAACGATTTCCCTTTCGATTCAAAAAACAAGTTCATGAATGTACTTCCTTTAAACAAATGTAAAACATTGTTTCCTAGGATGAAATCTTCACCATAACCCATCCACATAATCATAACAGTATATACAAGATTATGTCGATGTCATATCTACGAAGTTCAAAAGATAAACGTTATACTTCGTAGTTTAATTTCCTAATATTATGATCATACAAATATGACCATGTCACATGACTAAAGTATTATACAATATGTACAGTATATACAGCTTCGCAGTTATGTTTTCAATATAGCACGACTTGAAAGATAGATTAGGAATGAAACAATTCAAGTCAATATTACTAACCTCAAGAGGAAGGATGATGTTGTCGTTGTAGTCCGCTTCTTCTTCACATTCTTCAGGTCTTCGGAGTAATACTTGTATGTCTCAACATTCCTAGACTTTCTAGTCTAACCTAAACGAAGTTGACTCTAGTTTATAATCAAGCGACTTTAGATGAGTTTTGACACACTAAAATATGACAACCAAACTTGACATACCAACGCTTGGTGAGTTCAACCGAGCTATGCCCTAACAGAACGGTGAGTTTAATTATTCATAATGTAATATTTTTTATTATATAGATACAAGAATTATGATACAGATTCAATTTAATTTTCTTGAGTTTTCTTAGTCAAAAATCTTCGATTAAATATGTTATGGCAGAAACTTAAAATGTTGAATTCAATCAAATTTAAGTTTTCCTTTTTTTTTTTTTTTTTTTTTTTTTTTTTTTTTTTTTTTTTTTTTTTT